>NC_056737.1:1519646177-1519876177 GCF_019279795.1 Protopterus annectens | reverse complement strand
GTAAGTCCCATGACTATGGTGTGCATGGTCCCGAGTTCAAGACCTGTGATGCTTTAAAAATGCTTTTTATTCCAGAATAAGGCTCATTTAAGCAGTTGTAAGCATGTTTAAAAGTGTTTGTGCGACATTAAAGCAGCAGTTAAACACAGTTAAACGAAATTTAAAAATGTATAACCTGTGTGTGCAAACACGGCCATATCTGCTAACTACTCAGGATATATATATTTCAGTGAAGTAACATCTTACTATTGCTTACATAACATTGCAATCTCTGTTGACTTAACACTCCGGCACACATGGGTTTATATGGGTGTTTCAAATGTATATTATACTGAAGATTACTACCTAAATATGCAAGCTGTGGTTAAGGTATACTTTTGAACATGAAAAACATCTCTGACTTTATTGGGATTTGAACAACGAATGCACAGATACTATGCGAATGCTGTAACCATTACACTACTGACATTGACGTTGCTTCTGTCTATTTCCTATTTAGATGATTTCTATGTGTAAGCTAGGCTAAGCAAAGGGAGGAGGCATCAAACCCACTGAGCTTCACTTACTCTTGAAATAAAAACATAACAAATTAAATGAGAGACTATTAAACTCCTAACTACATTAGACATAGCCCCTCACTGACACACTTCAAGAGAAACCTTGATGTGTGAATGGGTAACAGAATATACACCCCTGGGATCATGTGTCCCAGAACCATACAGCCAGGGAGAGGGGGAGCCCCTCCAATTTTATAGCTGCAAGACCTGTTGGGGAACTTGAATGGTGTTGAATTTTCACGTTAACATGCCCTTTTTAGATCACTAAGTGGCCCTATCATCCTGCACCACCCCAGTCTTCAACAGCTTCTGGCAACTCTGCCTGGAATCACTTCATTGGCTATGCTTGACAAAAGCTCACTTACTTCATCAATGGTGCAGAGAAAGCTAACACACTGTAGCTATGCTTCTAAATGCACTTGGGCAGATAGCCTACTACCTATCTGTGAACCTCTAAAGTGCAGGCCATCACAGAAATAATATGTGAATAAACAGAATCAGATCACAATATACAGTGAGAAATCACCATGTAGTCAGAAAACAGTTAAGTACAGCAAGAAAATGCAGAACAATGATACTTAATCACTCCAAAAGCCTATCTTGGAAGCTAGAAGACTTATATCAGTTTAAGGCTTTCTATTGCTTACCAGTAGGTTACCTACTGGAAAGATGGGAAACAAGCACAGATGGGAAACATGCATGCAACAATACCATACCAGCTTGCATGTGTCAGCTTTAGGCTTTAGAATACTGGCCAAGGCTATTGGCGCCCCCATGGTGCCTTTTTTTAGGCAAGTCTCAAAGGTGAATCCCACCTCCATAACAGCACAATAGCAAAATCAATGAGAGTTATGCTACTCAACGCCAGTAATTGTAATCACAAAATGCACGCACTCACAGCTCTCCTCAGTATGGACAACGTCAACATCTGTGCAGTAACTGAAACCTGTTTTAAGGCTCACGAGAGCACACCAGCACTACCGGACTACAACTCATACCACACATTTCAGCCACAGAACATGGACTGACACAGACATGGAGAGGGTGTATCCGTATTCATCAGGGATACCTACACCTCCAGGTTAGTGGGGCAGCATGATACCTCTGAGATCATCCATGTGCAGCTAACATCAGCCACAACTGCAATGCAAACTGTGGCCTGCTACAGATCACCCTCCATGACCCAGGACCACCACTCCGCCTACCTGGAGACAGTGGTAACATGACAGTCCTACCAAACACCCTGGTATTGGTCGATTTCAACTACCCTACCATTAACTGGGAAATGTACTCAAGTACTCACTTCCAGGCCCAACGCTTCCTGGAATTTATCACCTCAAATGCCCTGTATCAGACGGTAAACTCCCTAACCAGAGGTGGAAACATACTAGAAGTGGTAATCACCAACATGTGCGACAGGTGCACCACAGTAGAGGTAAACCAGTCACTGGTTAGATCTGACCATGAACTATTCACTGATGATTTCCACACCCAACTATCTCCCCCACCTAAGGAAACCACAGTGAAAACCTTTCCTACAGCTAACTTCACACTACTAAAGACAGAGGTGGGAGGTTTCACAACCCCCACGCTAAGGGAGAACACTGCTCAAGATACATAAAGATTTACAAATGCACTCTATAAGCACCTACTAGGATGTATGGATCGTGCCATCACTGGTAAACCAAGACACACTCCTCCAAGACAAGGACACCAGTCTGGTGGACCCCTGCAATAAACAGGCTATACAACAGAAGTAGGACAGTAGTCCAGAAAAACAGCAAATCCCAAGGACAGACATCCGTAACCAGTATTAGTAAGAAACATAGGTCCCTCATGAAATCATCTGAGGCTAACTTCAACAGGAAAATAGGCAAGGATTTGAAAGATAACCACAAAGCCTTATTTGGCTATGTCAAGAATCTAAGATTTGCACTATGCCAGTGCAATATAGCACAAAATATACTGAACCTACTGATATCGCCAACATCCTTGCAGATACATTCAATGCAAACTTCACCTTCTAAAGAGCACACTACAATACCCGAAAAGTACAGTATCCCAGACATCAGAGACACACAGGTGGAAATAGCTCTCTCAAATGGCAAAACACCCCATCAATGGAGGCAGATGGTGTCCCAGACTGCATCTTGCAAACACTACAAGATGAACTAACCCCACTTAATTAAGCTTTTCGACCTCAGCCTCTACACAGGCTACATGCCCATACAATGGTGCATAGCAACGGTTATTCCACTCCACCTAGGAGGAAACACAACTGACCATGGTAATTACCACCCCATAAGCCTGACTAGCCTGTTCTGCAAAGCCATGGAGTGCATCCTCATGGCATTCATTAATAAAGACGTTGGTAACCTCCAAACACTTGACCCAAACCAGGTCAGCTTGGTTGAGTTTAGATCATGCCTAATGAACCTGTTTGACATCTTACAGACAGTCACCAAGTCATTAGATGAGGGGAGAGGTGGTTCACACATACTACCTGGACCTCGCCAAGGCTTTTGACACCATTCCTCACTCAAGTATTATTGACAAACTAACCAACCTGTACATAAACCCATACATCACAGGATGTATTGCCAACAGGCTTACACACAGAACCCACATGGTAAGACTAGCAGCCTCCAGGTACAACTTTTAACCAGTCACAACTGGTGTCCCACAGGACTCAGTCCTGGGACCCCTACTGTTTGGCGTATACTTCTCAGAGGTACAGGCAAACACAAGTGGACTACGGCAGACCATGTTTGGCAATAACTGCAAACTGGGAGCCATAATTGACAGTCCAGCTGACACACACATCCTTCAAAGGGCCTCAGAGAGAACGACACAGGGTGTCAAAGTCATGGCCTCAAGCTAAGTGTCACAAACTGCATGGTCATTCCATTTGGGAAAAACTAAACACCCACATATTAACACATAAGTGGCAGCCGCCTTAATACAGACGAGGTAATAGTGGACCTGGGGACTAAGGTAGATAGTGTTCTCTCCTTTGACAATCATATCTCCAAAGTAGTTGGGACATCCTTCTATGTAGGCCATCTGATTACTAAAGGGTTCACATCTAGACATACTGAGGTTACAGTGCCCCTTTACTCGTCACTCATCAGTCCTATCATAGAGTATAATAACCCATTTGGGATGTACCTCAGAAGACACTTCCGACAGCTGGAAGGACCACGAACGTACCTCACCAAGAGGATTACTGGCCTCAAACATATGTCCTATGCAGCCAGACTGAATAAACTCCTGCTTTACTCAGTGGCATCTCGTTTACTCAGAGATGATCTCTGCTGGCCCCATGTCCAAGTCAGGCTTAATGTATATGCTCCACCTATGGGAATCCATGTCACAGTGAGCCACATGGTGTAGTGAGCTAAACCTTGCCACAACAATAGCTAGAACATGCTGGAGGGACAGATTCCTGTCACAGAAACTCCCCATGCTTTTGAACAACATCCCTAATTACATTATACAGAGCCCCTCACTAACACTCTTCAAGAGAAACCTTGAAAAGTGGATGGGGAACAGTAGATACACCCCAGGGATCCCGCCATTGGCTATGCTCCACAGAGGGACAGTTAATTAATCAATGGTGTGGCAAAAGCTGGCACATTTTGGCTAGGCTTATGAATGCCCTCGGGCCGTTAGCCAAGTACCTATCTATGAACCTATGAACCTATACAAACTGTATCAGCACATGCTGATAGCTTAATTTACTGTTCAGGTGTTGACTTACCTTGTGCCAATAGCAGTTGTGTATGTAATAGCTGAGGGCTGCCTATGTTGGATGCACACAGTAGACTGCCTATACATGACAATTTACAGGTAGTCTTGTGTGGGTGCCATTCATTTTTACTGTGTGTGCAAGTGGAGAAAGGTGTCAGTCTCTAGGTGCCTACACTGTCAGTGTGTGTGCTAAACATTCCCTTCTTGCCAAGGCATGGGCATACTGGGCACGCCTCTGTCTGCCTACTAGGGCTGGCTCAGGGTGTTCATGGTCTGAGTGCCTCTGTGCCTGTGGGGCCCTTGGCAATGATGGTGGGCTGTGAGATTCTTCACCGTTCTGTCCCTTCTACAGCTGTTTCCACAGGATCATAGTGTGCAGCATGACACATACTATGAAGATGTGGGCACACGTGCCTGGAGAGTACTGCAAGGCTCCACCAGATATGTCCAAGCAATGGAACCATGATTTAAGCATCCCAAACACCACATGCTCTATGATGTTTCTGGTTTGTGCATGTGCCTCATTATGGCGTTCTTAAATGGGTCTGTGTGCATTTCTGATGGGAGTCATCATCCATGGTTCCAGTGCATAGCCAGCATCCCCCTCCAGGTGGCCATATGGGATGTCCCCCCTGGCAAATACCTGATACAGCTGTGAGGCATGCCAGATGTGGGAGTCGTGATAGCTTCCAGGGCTGCCAGCACACACATCCATGATAATGCCCTGGGCATTGCACATGACCTGGCAGTTGATGGAGGGGTATCCCTTGTGGTTTATGTAGTGCCTACCCTGCTCACTAGGTGGTGACTTGATGTGTATGCCCGTGCAGTCTATTGCACCCAGTACCTCAGGGTATTCTACCACACAGTGGAAGAGATGCATATTGCTGGTCAACTCCTCCTGCATTCGGGGGAAGTATATGTGCTCATTGGCATGTGGTAACATGGCATCCAGGAACTGGTGAAGTACCCTGGATGCTGATACCTGTGAGATCCCCATGATATCCCCAGTTGGTCTTTGGAAGGTACCTGTGGCATGTATTCTCAAGCTTACACATACCTTCATATCCACTGAGATGGGTTCCCCTCTGTTTGTTCTGGCTCTGATCCATGACCGGCACAGCTCCACAAATTGCTGTTGGGTGTCCCTGTCCACCCTGTAACACTCTACTATCTCCGGATCATGTAGCCCCTGGTAGGTTACCCTGGGTTTGAACACTCTTCTCCTCCTCTGGTGCCTGAGGCAGTTGTCAGCATCATCCTCCACACCACCTTCAGTCTCCAACACATGCTGGTGGATCAAAGCTATGGCAGCCCCTAACATGTACATATTAAAAGTTCCCTGTATGTATACACCAATGGTGCAGAGTGTATGGGAATACACAAGTGTGTGTGAGGTGCTTTCACACTTTATACTATTGTGCTATGGATGCTGCTGATGTCATTGGCTCTGTATGAGCAATTCCAGCTGCAGGGTGTCTTAATTATGGGTTTTAGAGTGAGTACTGCAAGTGTGGGGCCTGTAGTGTGGAGTTATGCCTGCCTGCCTTGATTAATCTGTTGCCCTTTAATTCACTTTTAAATCTGGATCCCCTCCCATTGTCAGGCATGCATCCACCTGCCAACTTTCTTGTTTTGTACTTTCCCTACCCAGTCATGTGTTGCAAAATGTGTTTTGTAGCTGATATTATGCAATTCTGCTTTGTTCTGCTGTGACACTTCACTGTTTTCTTTGCAGTACAGCCCCTCCCCTTTCCTGTTCTGCAGGTAGCTTCTTGGAGCCTTGCTAGCTGTTGTCAATGGCCCACTGTAGGTTCCTAGGTGTTAATTAGTCATTTGTACTCCAATTTCCCTGCTGCAGCATTTCCTTATTTTGTTTCCTATATCCTTTCTGTTTCAGCTACAGTGCGTGCTGCGCAAACCCATTTACTGAGTTTAAGTGCGTTTTAATCTTCGTTCACATGCATACTCAGCTACCTTGTATGCTCTCAGCTAAGCAAAGCTAAAGCCAGTTCAACACACCCCTTTCCTGCAGCTTTACTTAGCTATGGGCAAACCGGATTAGCAATGCTCCAATATGCTTACAGCAAAGGTGACACACCCCTCTCTTGATGTCATCTTTATCTCATGGGCACACCTCGGTGTTGTAATGCTACACTGTGAAGTGCAACCTTACACCTGCGGGGAATCTGTGATTCACTATTAATCCCCTCATTTGCATGGAATTGCCTACTAATTCCTAGATACCGTGCATAACACTGACACAGCCCCTTAGCAACCCTTGCACCATGGTGTGGTGTAACATGCCTGTCATTGACTATTATGGAGAAATCATGCTATGTGTTACATTGCATTTTTATTTTATATTGTTCTAGTTTCCTTGCAATCCTGTTTGCACACCACTGCCCTATGCTTAAAACTTCATCATACTGCGAAAAAAAAATTAAATGTTATTTTTATATTTTGTACATTTTTGTTATACCAATGGCTATATATTTAGCCATTGGCATATATTAACAATATAATACATGTGTTTGGCCAGCTGTCATGGCTCTGATTTTAGGCTTGCAAAAATGTAAACCGTCTTTTACTGTTTACATTTCTGCATGCTTACACTATGCCTGCACCACTTCCTGGATCACTAAATACCTTCATTTGCATGCTACACTGCTGCAAATGGGGTAATTAGCATACAGGTGCTGGGAGCTGTGAGAGCGTAGCATAAGCAGGTAGTGCACGTGAAAACAGCTCGTACCTGGATCGCTCGCTGGTCATATTTGGTGTTGGAACGCCAACACTACGCCTGCACCTGGCCCGAGCTTCATGAATCCCAGGGCATGAGTGAGTAGGAGAGTATGGATTATGGCACAGGTGGGGAAGGGGTTTTTAGGTATAGGGAAATGGGAGGGGGATTTTAGGTTTCAGAAGAGAGAAGGGAATCTTAGGGGTAGGTAATGTGATGGGGGTTCTTAGGGTTAGGGAGATGGGTTTTAGATTTAGAGAACAGGAAGAGCATTTTAGGGTTAGAGTAAGGGATCCAGAAGGTTATAGGAGTAAAGCAGTTATGGAAGATTGAGTTAGGGGGAGGCTGAGCACTTGCTATTCAAGCAAGTGGCAATGAGTAAGTTTTTCATGAGTATATAACATGTGAGCTCTTGTAGTAGACCCACACAGATGATAATTTATGATGCTTTTTCACTTAGTTGTATATATTTCTTGGAGATTTCTAAAATTTCCCAGTTCCCCTTTCTGTCTTTCTTTCCTCCTTCCTTTCTTTTTTCATCTTTTCTTTCTTTTTTTTTTTCTTTCTTTCTTTCTTATGCTGTCTGCTCTATATTTCATCTTAGGTGAGACTAGATATCTTGCCCTTTCCTTATGATCCCAGCCTTGGTGTATCACTTGAATCATTTTACCATTATTCTCTGCATTATGAACCCTGGATAATAACATGCATTTTTCTAGAAGGTCTGTATGATATTCTGTATTGTAGTTCAGGCATCAAGAATCTGTACAGCAGCTGAATGATATTCTCCCCTAATGAACATAGATAACAACAAAGCTGACCATATCTGATTACCTTGACTACAGCAGTTTAAATATCATTATCTCATTATAATCACTATTGAGGGAGATTGCTGAACTAAATTTACAGAAGATGTTACAGATATCTCCATTCTGTCTGCAGAGCCCCCCCCCCCCCTTACATATGACAACACACTGCAGTGCCAGTTCCTGATGTTGTGTCTTTTAGTCGGTATTCATTCAAAAACAGAACCTTTTTCTCTCCAGCAAAGAGCTGTGGTCCTGAATTTTGAATCCATTTTCATTGTGCCATTACATGCTAAATGATTCTTCACCAGCTACTTAACCATGCTGGATGAAATCAAAATGTATAATTTCATTTGAGACTGAATGTCACACTTGTACAATATGTGGCCGTTGTGCACAGATATTGTAATGGTTATCAGTATGTCTTGTGTTACTGTTACCCAGTTAACTACTTTTTCTTTTCTTAGCAATGACATCTTATGTTACTGTTTGCCATATACCTACTTTCTTCTTTGCCATTTACATTAAGCATTTCATTTGTGAAGCCTTTATCCGGAAAAGACAGTGAGAATCCAGTCCTTCATCTTATACTACAACTTTGTCACTTTCTGTTGCTCCACCCGTTTTTGAAATCATCCAGCAGATTTTGATTGACAGCAACTGTTGGCAGGGTAGCGTTATTATGTACCTAGCAAGACATTCATACCTCACTTGCAGCTCTTCAATATTCATCCAGTGGGGCTTGCTAACCTTTAATATTTTTTCCTGAGACTATTAGCAATAACTACTTATGCAATTGTTTCCACTCACCTGGAAAAATTCCTAATGTCTGTCTTATTTGAATTATGATAACTTCTAACAACCTCCCTCTTTAATGTTTCCTCTCCTCTAATATGGTTATGTTGCTAACTTATAATTATATATTTAATTTAGTTTATTATTATTTTTCTTTTACTTATATTCCTGAAATTCCTTATGCACTGATATGTACTAGATGCATTGCATTTTGAGAGTTGTTTTGTTTTGGATTTTATTTTAGAACATCTAGAAAGAGAGTTACTTGTGTGATTGTCATTACCTAAGATAGCTACCTTTTCACACACACACACACACACACACACACACACACACACACACACACACACACTAACAGATGTTACTTTACAAAGCAGTTATAGGCCGATGACTTTTTTAAGTCTCTTTTACATTTGTCTTGTTTCTCCTTTATGCATAAGTGGTCTGGATAACAATTTTACTTACTGCAAGGACTTGTCTTTTGATATCTGAACTTTTTTTTTGTTTGTGTATTGTTTTACATGTAAACCTGCTATCTTCTTACAGATAATACATTTATCCAAGCTTATACACAAGAAGCAGGAAGTCACATGACATCCGAGGCATACTAAGTTTATTCTTAAATATTGGACACAGTTGTAATTGTTTTCCTGTCTGCCAACCACAATGAAGAATAAGGAAGAAATCAAGCCATCACTACTGATATTTGAATTGTGATGAGTAAAAGTGATCAGCCAGGTTCCAGACTCTTCTTTTTATTTCTCAGAGCACTGAAACATTTACTATGTTTGTCAGCTTTCTCTCCTGGACGTCTTCCTTGTTCTTACAGTCTTAACTGCTCTTAGTCCCACTGTGCCAAAGTTGTCTCAGAACTAACTATCCATTACAGCTACTGTTTTTGGTATAATCTATATATCACATGGCAATAGTCCTTATTGTTTCAGTTCAGTCTCTGTATATGGAAATAAGAACTGATCATGTGCCCTTTTATTGTAACACAAAATCCTGCAGAGGAAGGATTACATGTTTATAATATTAAACGTTTAGTGTATCACAGCTTGGTTTGTAGCAACTGCTGTGTCTTGGGTTTGTATTGCAAGAGAGGGAAAAGGTGAATTTTGCATTTGCTTTATATCATTCCTGTTTCTCTAAGTTTAAGTGACTTCAGAGCTGGTAAGTAAATATAGAGACTAGAGGTTGGGCTAAAGCCCTAACATTGGGGTTTCTGGAGCCAAGCCTCTTCCAAAACTGATTTGGAGTATAGGAGGATGTTTTGGTAGTAATAATTTGAGAGTTCAATTAAACATACTGTTAGATAATTTATTTATTATGATTTATGTCTAGATTAAGTAAGCTGCAATTAATTGTAGTAAATTCAGAAATAATGCTAATCCGCATTCTTGAACCAAGTGGAATTTTAACTACTGGCAGTGGATAAAAATAATTTTGGCTGGGAGCAGAATGCATTCTTGACAACTGCATATTCAGTGTGATATTGGGTGGTTAGTGAAGTCTATGCTGAATATGAAATGAGCAGACTCAAATTATTTATTTTACATGACTGCATAACTGAAGTTTATTGATAGGTTTCTTAGCTATTTTACAACAAAATAATTGTCAATGCATTTAAAACTACATTTTCAGTCTTGACGACTGAGTTATTGTTGCAATAAATGTAATGTGCTTTATTTACCATCAAAATCTAATTAATTAATTAATTATTACATTTTGGTAACTAGGCAAACGTATGACCAGCAGACCATTTTCAGTCATGACCCAGGCCCACTGGGTAGAAATTCCAGTGCTGAAGAAGATAATTTGAGTATCACATTAAGTATTTATACAGAAGCAAGTAAACTTATAGCAGTGATTGCCACAGGAAGACTTGAACAAAGGAAATTACATAATAAATGTTTGAAGCAATATTTACTATAGGTTTATAGATTCATAGGAGGTTACTAGGCTATTGGTCCTAGGGCCTTTATAAGCCTAGCCATGTTATACCCTTGTTCTCTTATTGACTAACTTGTATGGTCTATATTTGGAGTATGAGTCTAGGATCAGCACCGACTCCCCTTATCCAAGAGGGACATAGGAGGCACTCCCAGGGTAAATTTACAGCCTCCCATCCAGTTGTCTAAGTTACGCTTAAATAGGGTCATTGAGAAGCTCTGTTTTACATGAACTGGGAGTTTGTTCCAGAGGAGTGACAATCTCTGGGAGACATATGTGTCTCTCCAGCATGCACTGTTAATGCCGCAGGCTAGGTTAATATCCCTAGAGTGAGTGAATCTTGTTCCATTTGACCTGTAAATGTGCAGCATTTCCATTAGGGCAAAGTCTGAGACTGCTCTGTCAGCCAGGCAGAAGTCACCACTCACCAACCTATAAGATACAGAGTACAGTGACAGGGCCTTCAGTCTGTCCATGTAGGTCATGTGAAGGCCCTAAATTTTCTTGGTGAGAAAACTCTGTGTCTCTCCAGCTGCTGCAGGTGTCTGGTGAGGCAGAGGCACATACATAAGGGAGCATTCTGCTCTATTAGTGGTCTGATGAGGGATGAGTACAGGGGAGTTATAACATCCTTAGCTCTGGATGCAATGCCCTTACTTATGAGACATGCAACACAGAAGGCCTTCCTTATTACTGTGGATGTATGGTGATCGAAGTTAAGGTGACTATAAACCTGTCCTTCCAAATCTCTCAGGGGCTTCCCCTTTGCTGAAAAGGATGATCATGTATTTTTTTTTTTTTTTTTTTTTTTGCACTTAGATTAAGTCCATAGCTTTGGCACCGATCATTTGTCTGTGTAAGCCTTTTTTGTAATATGACATCATCATTGGGGAATTCAGTTATTGCACCCAGTTTGCAGTCATCAGCGAACTTGGTAAGCCACAGGCCATCTATTTTCACCTGGACTTCTGAGAAATAGATTCCAAACTGTAGGCGGCCCAGCACAGATCCTTGTGGTTCACCACTAGTAACTGGTTTGCTGGTAGAGGTAGAATCCCCAACTTTGACTGTATGTGTTCTGTTGTTCAGACAGTTGGCTAACCATCTAGAGACATATGTGTTAATTCCCACCTAGATGAGTGCCTTGACCGATGTCTGAGTGGGGATTGTGTCAAAAGCTTTGGCTAAGTCAAGATAGGCTGTATGTACTGTTCTGCCTTCATCCAGGGCTTTAGTGACATTCTTGAAGAATTCCACCAGGTTTAATAAGCCTGATCTACCCTTAACGAAGCCAAATTGGGTTGGGTCAAACGTTTGAAGATCACCTATGTCTTTGTTGATAAGGTCCATGATGATTATGTCCATGGCGTTGCAAATAAGTCTGGTTAGGCTTATGGGTCTATAGTTCCCAGTGCCAGTTGATGGCCCCCTTTGTGCAACAGGTTCCAGCTTTCCACTCTGTTGGGACAAAGCCAGTACTTAGACTGTGGTTGAAGAGAGTGCCAAGTAGTTCTGCTAGGGTTTAGACCATTACTAGGCAGCCTGGGATGTTATCCGGTACCATACAGACTCTGTTTTTGGCCATAGAGAGTGCAGTTATGACTTGCTCTTTGGAGATGGTAGGTAGAGGACTGGTGACAGGTATGCTTTGGGTTATGTCTGGTGAGGACAGGAGGGTGAAGTTTTCACAACATTTGCCTACTAGCAGATTGACAATGTTCTCAGGGTAAGTATGAGTGGTACTGTCCACTAATAGTTTGGTACAAAGCTGGGCCTTCCCTTTTAGATTTCTGATGTAGCTAAAGAATGCCTTGTGATTATCCTTAACTAGGGATGCTAGTTTAGCTTCTTAATTGGTTTTAGAGGACTTTACAAGTTATCTAATTTGCTTGTTCAAGCTGTGGAAGGTGTCCTTCCTCTGCTGAGCCAGCACCCTCTTGTTGTTAGACATTAATTTCTTCCTCTTGTTGTATAACCTATTTATGATTGATGTCCACCAGGGCGGCTTGTTTTTTTTTTTTTTTTGTGAGGACCTTGTTTTGATCCGTTCAGGTACAGCCGAGTCTATACATTTGTAGAGGTGTTTATGCAGGGCATTTGTGTACCTCTGTATAGGAGTCATTGTTGAAAGTGGCAGCAGGGGGGTTGAAACTATTTATGCCATTGCTTAGGAGGCCATAGTTTGCTTTGGAGAAAATTTTCAACCTTTTTGCTCTTGGGAGGGGGGGGGGGTCAGGTATGATTGTTATTTCAAACAAAACTGATTTATGATCAGACCTTACCAGAGAGGGTAACACACAGGGGGTAGTGCAGAGACCTCCTATGTTGATGAGTACTAAGTCTAGGACATTTGAGCCCCTTGTGGGGGTGCAGACTATCTGTTCCTGAGAATTTGTATTAGCAAAGTCCAGAAACCTTAGGGCAAGTGTGATTGTGCTCATATATGACTCCCAATTCATGGAAGGATAGTTGAAATCGCCCATGACCAAGGTATTTGGATTTATAGTGAGTGACTAAAGTAGGGCCAGGTAGGCAGAATGGTTCTCATGGTTCATGGCGGGTGACCTATAGCTAACAATGATATGAAAGGGGGTTTTACCTACAGTTAGTTGGACTTGGAGTAGCTCTGGGGAGTCATACTTTTTGACCAGTCTTGAGGTGAATTTGTCTTTAATGAAGATGGATAAACCTCTGCCTTTGGTTCTTTTATACTCATTTTTGAGGTCTGAATGTGCAGAAGCCATTGCAGCCTTGCATGGCTGGGGTGCTCTCTGCAGCCTTGAACCATGTCTCTGTAATTGCACAGACATCGGCATCTTCCAAGGTAAGGAGTGCTTCCAGTGAGTGCAGTTTCCGATTTAGTCTCCTAGCATTAAGCAGCATAACCTTGAGTTTGTCTCTAGTGGATTTTGTTTTACATTGGAGATTTTGTTGTTATGACATTACCTAAAAAAGACATTATGGGGGAGGCAAGTACCTTTTCCAGTAACCGAAAGCCAAGAAGTGACAGGTGAAGGCCATCTCTGGCAAAGCAGCATGGTCTGTCTACCATATTTTCCAGGCTGACAGACAATGGGTCCCTCTGGATTGATACCAGAAGCTAAGCCAACTGTTGAAGTTAAAAAACCTTCCTTACTACAATAGACACATGGTGGTCAAAGATAAGGTTGCAATCAAATTGTAAACCCAAGTCCCTTACCACTTCATGGGTACTGAGGGTATTGTTGATTTGATAGTGCGAAGGGACATTGTTTGTGCTGAAGGGAATAATGATGCATTTCTTTGCATTCAGTTTGAGACCATGACTAAGACACCAGTTGTTGATCTGCATAAGACCCTCCTGTAGTATACTGATATAATTTGGAGAGTCAATAACTGAACCCAGTTTACAGTCATCTGGAAATGTGGTCAGCCACAACTCCTTAGTTTTGGCTTGAACTTCTGAGAAGTATATACCAAACAGTAGGGGTCCCAGAAATGAACCCTGTGGCACCCCACTGGTAACAGGTCTGCTGGTTGATGTGGAGTCACCCACTCTGAGAGTGTGTGTCTGGTTTGTGAGCCATTTATCAACCCATCTTACAATGAAGGGGTTTGCATTCAGTTTGTTAAGGTTATCAGTAATGCCTGAGTGTGGGATTGTGTCGAAAGCCTTTGCCAAGTCGAGGTATGCTGTGTGCACAGATTTGCCCTCGTCAATGGTCCTGATTATATTTTCAAAAACAATCCACAAGATTTAACAGGTAGGATCTGCCCCTGGTGAAGCTGAATTGGGTAGGATCAAGAGTTTGGAGGTCGCCTATGTCTTTATTTATATATTAGGTCCATAATGATATGTTCCATGGCCTTACAGATGAGGCTGGTCAGGCATATGGGTCTAACTCTCCTGGTCTGTTGCTAGGTTACCTTTGTTCATAGGTGCTTACTAGGCTAATAGCCCAGGAGCCTTTACAAGCCTAGCCCATAGGATTACCCTGGCATCATGCCACCCGACCTTAGTTCCCAGTGCCTCTGTCGAGTAGAGCCACTGGAATGATCCCAGGGGGTGAATTTTCTATTTCCCATACACTCATCAAGATTTCTATTGAAGAGGACCAGTGAGGTGCTCTGTTTGACATGTCATAGGTTCATAGGTTCATAGGTTTATACTAGGCTATCTGCCCTAAGGCATTTATAAGCCTAGCCCAAATTTTTGTGGCTTACGCCACCCCTTATATGAAAAAATACTGTGCCCATTAGTTTGTTGTGCCTCTGTCCAGCAGTGACACAGAGATGATTCCCGGGGTAAACCTATGATCTCCCATCCACAGGTCTAGATTTCTCTTGAACAGAGTCAGCGAGGTGCTCTGCCTCACATGGACCGGGATTTTATTCCACAGCATAGGGAGTCTCTGAGTGATAAATCTATCCCTCCAGCACGTCCTATTTATATCCGTGCTAAGGTTTAAGTCGCTTGCTCTAGTGGTTTTGGTGGATTTGGATTTTTGAGGTGGAGCATGTCCATTAATTCGGGTTGGACATGGCCTTGTATGTCAGGCACATGTCACCTCTGAGCAGATGGTATGCGACTGAATAGAGCTGGAGTTTCTTCAATCTGGCAGCATATGACAGATTTTGGAGTCCCTTTATCCTTTTGGTGAGGAACTTTTGGGGTCTCTCCAATTGCTGCAGATGTCGGGTGAGATACATCCTGAATGGGGCATTGTACTTGATCATTGGTCTGATAAGTGAAGAGTACAGGGGAACAATGACCTCACTAGATCTGGATGTGAATCCCTTCATGATCAGGTGGGCAATGTAGAAGGTCTTTCTAACCACTTTAGCAACGTGAGTGTCAAAGAAAGGCCACTGTCAACCTGGGTCCCCAGGTCCCTGATAACCTCTTCTGTGCTTAGTGGATTGCCACCTATATGGTAGCTTGGGGTTACCTTGTTTTTCCCGAAGGGTATGACTATACATTTTTGGCGTTTAACTTCAGGCCATGGCTCTGGCACCAGCTATCTGTTTCCGTGAGTCCCTTCTGAAGGATATCCGTGTCCGATGCACTTTCCACTATGGCCCAGTTTGCAGTCGTCTGCAAACTTTGTCAGCCAAAGTCCTCCCATGTTGGCCTGTACTTCTGAGAAGTAGATGCCAAACAATAGGGGCCAAGGACCGAGCCCTGTGGGACACCACTTGTGACCGGCTTGGAGTCTGACACAGCGCCAGCAACTCTAACCCTGTGGGTTCTGTCCTTAAGCCAGTTTGCAACCCATCTTGTGACATATGGGTTTACATTTAAGCTGGTAAGTTTTTCTACAATACCCGAGTGGGGTATTGTGTCGAAAGCCTTTGCAAGGTCAAGGTAGGCTGTATGGACTGCCTTTCCCTCATCAATGGCCTTGGTGACTGTTTCGAAGAAGTCGACCAAGTTCAAAAGGCATGATCTTCCCTTGACAAAGCCAAACTGGGTCGGGTCCAATGTCTGCAAGTCCCCTTTATCTTTGTTTATGACAGTGGCGGCTGGTGACTTCAAATCACAGGGGGGCTGCAGGAGACGCTGAATGGGTGGGGTCAAAGGGAAGGGGTGTGGTCAACCATAAAGGGGAGGAGCTATGCACAAAACCACAAAAAACTAACTTTAATTAAATACGCTGCCCTGGGTGGCAAACCATCATTATGAAAGTCCAATCAAGACAAAAATAAGTGTAGAAGAATAAAAATATTTCAATGCATTGGCTGCATGACAGCTTACTTAATATCTAGATGGAAACAAAAGGTTGTGAGGCATGAAAAAATAAATTACTTTTAAATACATTACTGGAATGCCAGTCAAAATCAAGTATAAGAAAAACCAGAAGCACTCAACTCAAACCACTTCTCCTTGCACTGCAGTTCTAATTATAATATATTCAGCTTTATTAAAGTACCAAGCAACATGCTGAAAGTAGAAATCTATGTGATGCCCCCACTTGTAAAATGTTTCTTATCCAAAAAGACCTGCTGCCTGACAACTTATTTCATGGGAAAACATGATAAAAGTAAAAATGAAAAGCAAACAAGAAACAAGCTCAAGATACATTGCTTAAAGGATTACTGTACAGGTTATGGACCACACATGATTGGCATTCTGTTTAGGTAAAGTCTGTAGAGATGACTGGAAGTCTCCAACAAGTGTAATGAGCTTTTAAAATAATGGAATCCTGTCCTTTAATACCCAAGGCTTATACATTATCTAGTCAAGTATTCTCTGCATGGCAACAACAGATAGGCTTTCAATGTTGGCAATTCTTTAACAGTATGCTTATTAAAGCTTACTTGCATCTTACGATCTCAGACAAGCTTACCTTATGGTCATTAAAGCATTGCTACTTAAAACACAGAGCAACAGGCACTTTGAGTAATAAGCATAAATCAACAGTACAAAAATATGACAGAAACCAGACCATTCTGCAAAATCAAGGACAGATGAAAAGCCACTGTAGTACTTATGCAGTGTGTTCCCCCATCCAAGGTAGATACAACTACTCCTTGCCTTGCTTGGACACATCCAGAGTCACTACATGGGGGAGTGGGGTGCAAAAAGCATGTCACAATTTGAAATCTCACTGGCTGACTGTGATGGCCCTGACACATTTGTCATACCTCTCAACCTCAAGAGCAAGAAATCTGGACAAAGCCATACACAGAAGTGGGACAAAGGCCCAACAATAAGGACAATTTTTAAATATTGCTCTAATAAACTTAGAAAGATAATAGAATAGGTCTTGCATTAGTATGAATTTTCTGAAGGGTATAAAATCTGAAACTCAAATGTCTGTCATTTTCTAACTTCAGTCTTTAGTGATGTCACTAATTTTCAAAAAAACAGCATTTTATAAAAAATGGACAAAAACGTTATGCAAAATATAAAATAGACACACAATACAGCTGCTACCTGTCAAAGAAGGGACACTTTAATATTAGTACTGCTACCTTGAGCAGCTGACAAAATATAAAAGCATCTAATTTCAAGTAATCTATAACTTTGATTATTACAGTTATTTCTTAATTGTAAACCCTCCATGTTTTCTTCCAAAATTGCTATTTTGGAGGGATTATAAGGGGAAGAGCAACATTTTGAGCCAAAAATTGGGGACAGTTGAGAGGTTGGCTATGCCTAATTCTATAAAGCAATTTATTTGCATGTACCTCTCAACCTGTTAATGCAGTAAATCAGAACAAGGCCAAATATATTGGGGCACATATAAACAGTACTAAAATTGCTCTTGTATAAATTGAGACAGTTGATACAACAGCTCTTACTTTAACATGCATTTTTCTGAAGGTTATGAAGTCTGAAACTTAGAGTGACTTCTGGCAAATCATTTAGGAATTAAAACTACAAATTTTATGAACAAACCAAAAATAAGAAGCAAAAATCTATTCATTCTTTGAAAATCTGGACAGTTGGGAGGTATAGTTCAGCTGGGCCTGTCTGAGTTTGCTGCCCTTGCCCCCCTGACAAAACAATGGTTGAATGGAGCCTCTGCAGCCATTCCAATGAACCATTATACTTGGCTATTTCACTCCATTTACCATAAACACTAATGTGCATACTGCTTTACTTCTATGATGAGTTGGACTTCATTTGAAAGTTTTATTTTGTATTTTACAGCACAAACACTAAGTCATCTGTTAAACAAAGCAATGCAGTCTCACAATGAAAACTTAGCATTAAAACTTCTCTGCCCTTGAAACTCACATTCATTGAAACAGCATTGAAACCCACATTCAAAGAAAATACATTTTGCCAGTGGCAGATAAAGATTAATTTTGGGCTGTTTTCAATCATAGGCTCCTTGCATATGAAACATACATGTGCTCTTTGATACACCTTCCTCATTGTAATAAAATTATATTCCTTGTACAATACAGTACACTTGTTACAGGATGTTTTAAATTTGTTTTGAACATTTTTTCCAGTAAGCAATGAAACAAACCATATGCACCCATAATGGCAAAACTGCCCAGTTGAGAACATTTATCATAAAAAGTCTACTCAGACTTCCACAGTCCACCATTATTAGTAAATATACACAATTCCACAGTCCACCATTATTAGTAAATATGCACAATTCCACAGTCCACCATTATCAGCAAATATGCACAATTCCACAGTCCACCATTATCAGTAAATATGCACAATTCTACAGTCCATTATCAGTAAATATGCACAATCTCTGAAGTCAGTCATCTAAATAATTCCACATTAAAGAAATCTGTAACTAATGAAGTGGTTTGCTAGCAATCACCTTTATATTTCATGGTTTCATCGAAAAATAAAGTGTCTGTTGCCCTGCAGGAATAAATTGTCTATATTACATTAAAAATGATAAGCTAGTAATAATATTGCAAAGGAAATGGATGGCAAACTGATAACGAACTCATAGTTAGTATCTTCACCAAGGAGAACATTCTCAGTACGGCAGCATCTACCCCTTGGGAGTAGAACCCACAACCTTATGCATCAGAAGCGAGTACACAGCCTGTTGTGCTATAGTACTAACTTGGCAAAGCACTAAACTTCTATTCCCCTCTCTCAGTTCCTTGTAAAATCTACTCAATACTCAACTGCATCTCAACTTCGCAGCTCAAGAAAACTGGGAAAAGCCAAAATGTATTGGGGGTCAAAAGCCCAAAACAGGGACACATTAAACATTGCTTGTATAATCTTGGAAAGTTGCTAGAATAAAATGTTGTGTTGCCACCATATATTTTACTGCCAAGGTCCCTGAGCAAAAACAGTCAGAGTAACATACCACTCGCCACATCAGCTGCTTTGTAAAAAGAGGAAGACTGAAACTTAAATGGCTATCATTTAGTGAATTCAGTTCTCACCATAGCCGTCAACCTCTTAGTACAAAACACCTGGACAAACCCAGTAATGAGGGAATACAGCCCTCAAACATATTCAGTGAATTCAGTTCTTGCCATAGCTGTCAACCTTAGCACAAAACCTGGACGCCAATAATGGGGAATACAGTCCAAAAATAGGGACAAATTTAAAATATTCATCTTATAAACTTCAAAAAAAAAAAAAAAAAGGTTGTGCTACTATGTATTCTGAAGAACATGAAGTTGGAAATTCAAATGCCGTCAATTTTACTGCGGACAGAACAAAAACAATTTTCAGCAGAGACGAGGGATTAAAACTGCAGACACATCTTTGTAAAATGGCAGGGCACCAGAGCAAATCCACACAAACACAGGCAGGAGATGCACACTCACACAGAAGCCACCCCAACCAAGAATCAAACCAGAAAACCTATAGCTGTGAGGCAACAATACTACCACCACACCATCAATTATGCAAGGAATTAAACATTCAGAAACCTGAAGTCTGAAATTCAAATGCCTGTCAATTTTACTGCGGACAGAACAAAACAATTTTCAGCAGAGGGATTAATACTGCAGACACGCCTTTGTAAAATGGCAGGGCACCAGAGCAAATCCACACAAATACAGGGAGGAGATGCAGACAGAAGCCACCCCAACCAAGAATCAAACCAGAAAACCTATAGCTGTGAGGCAACAATACTACCACCGCACCATCAATTATGCAAGGAATTAAACATTCAGAAACCTGAAGTCTGAAATTCAAATGCCTGTCAATTTTACTGCGGACAGAACAAAAACAATTTTCAGCAGAGACGCAGGGATTAATACTGCAGACATGTCTTTGTAAAATAGCAGGGCACCAGAGCAAATCCACACAAATACAGGGAGGAGATGCAGACAGAAGCCACCCCAACCAAGAATCAAACCAGAAAACCTATAGCTGTGAGGCAACAATACTACCACCGCACCATCAATTATGCAAGGAATTAAACATTCAGAAACCTGAAGTCTGAAATTCAAATGCCTGTCAATTTTACTGCGGACAGAACAAAACCAATTTTCAGCAGGGATTAAAACTGCAGACACGTCTTTGTAAAATGGCAGGGCACCAGAGCAAATCCACACAAACACATGGAGGAGATGCAGACTCACACAGAAGCCACCCCAACCAAGAATCAAACCAGAAAACCTATAGCTGTGAGGCAACAATACTACCACTGCACCATCAAATACGCAAGGAATTAAACATTCAGAAACCTTTAAGTCTGAAATTCAAATGCCTGTCAATTTTATTTAACATTTTTAATCAGGACAGTCTGACTTGGAACAAATAAACAATTTTCAGCAGAGGACAAGGAAGAAATAATGCAGACATGTCTTTGTAACATGGGAGGACACAAAAGCAAACCCACACAAACACAGGGAGAAGATACAGACCCCACAAAGAAGGAACCCCAGCCAAGAATCAAACCCAAGAACCTGCAGCTGTGAGGCAACAATGCTACTACTACACCATCAAATATCAAGCATTGCAACATTTACAAACCACAGATATTATGAGGAACAGATCAGATCGAATATGAGGCAAAATCTGAAATTTTTACAAATGGTGGTGGGTAGGGAACTCAAGTCTTTAACACCTGCATACAGGGTACAGGGTTCAAGCCTGAGGCATTCCCTACCACACCACCATAAGCACCTGGGGCATTTTCACACACAGACACACACACACACACACACACACACACACACACACACAAACTCCAGTAAAGCACAAGCACCATACACACACAAATAAACATTGTAAATTAAAAAGCACAAACTCAATAAACATAGTAAATAAAGGCACCTTACCTGAATGAATACATCCAGTTAACGCATACATCCTTCCACACTGAAGACCAAGATCCCAATGCTCCTTCCCGATCCCTAAGGCTCTGTCCCGAGTCCCTGCTGCTCCTCTTGCAGTCCGGACGCCCTATACTCCTGGCGGGTCTGTGAACTGTAAAAGTGCACAGACGTCTCCTTGTGTCCCCTATGGGGATGGCGGGCATGCGCATAGACCGATAAGTCGGGACTCGGTCTATGCGCATGCTTGTCGTCCCTTTTAAAAAATAATTTTTTTTATTTTTCTTTTATTTTCTTTCTTTTTTTAATTTTTGAGGGGGCTGCAGTCCGGCAGCCCTATGCCACGAGCCGCCCCTGGTTTATGAGCTCCATTATGATCCTCTCCATAGCTTTGCAGACTAGACTTGTTAAGCTTATGGGGCAGTAATTACCAGGGTCCGTAGAGGCGCCTTTGTGGAGTGGGACCACAGTTGCTGTACGCCACTCCTTGGGCACGTATCCTGTGGTAAGGCTGAGATTAAACAGCTGCCTTATGTGCGGGTTTAATTCCTCATTTAGCTCGTGTAGCACACAGCCGGGGACACCATCCGGTCCCATTGATGCTGTGTTTTTAGCTTTAGAGAGAGCAGCTTTCACCTGCGCATTTGAGATGTCCGGGAGGCTACACTCGGCTGGGATAGTTATCTCTCCTTTAGGGGAGAGGGTGAAGTTTGCACTGAACCTGTCTGCCAGTATGTTGGCAATGTCTGTGGGTTCAGTGATTTTTGTATCATTTTGGACTAATTCTGAGCATATCTGGGAGTTTCCACCCAGGTTCCTAACATAGCTGAAAAAGGCCTTATGATTGTCCTTTGAATCCATGGCAATTTTTCTCTCAAAATTGGCCTTAGTTGATTTTATGAGTGCTCGTATTTTTTTACTAATAATGATCAGGGGTGACTTCCCTTTTATGGATTTTGTTCTATCATGTAATAGCTTTCTCCTTTTATTGTAAAGTTTGTTAATGGCTGGGATCCACCAGACTGAACGTTTGCCCTTTGTGGAAAGAGTCTTGGTTTTATTTGGGATTGCCTGATCCATGCAGTCCTGGAGGTGTTCATAGAAGGCATTTGTAAGGGCTTCCGCAGCTTGGGTTGTGGTTTCCACTGACTCAGGGGCCTTGAAGGATACCACACCAGTCTTGAGTAGTGTGAAGTTTGCTTTAGAGAAGTTCTTCACTATGGTCTTTTTTGTTTGGGGTGGGGGCGGGATGTGGATTTCCAGTGAGATTAGTTTATGATCAGATCTCACCAATGAGGGATATACTTCCAGTGTGGAGCATTTTGTCCCCATGTTTGAGACAATGAGATCTAGTATATTTTCTCCTCTCGTGGGAACAGTGACTAGCTGTTCCATGGCATTTGAATTTATGCACTCCAGGAACCGTTGGGCTAGAAAGTTAGGGCTTGAGTAATGTTCCCAGTCTATATTCGGGTAGTTGAAGTCACCCAATATGATGGTGTTTGGAGATACATTTATACCCTCCAGTGTCTTCAGGAAGGCTGTGTGGGGTTCCTGAGTTTGAGAGGGTGGCCTGTAGCATGCTACAATTTGTAGAGCAGTTTTGCCTATGGTTAGTTGCACCTGGATGGTTTCCGAAGCTTCGTGCATTGCCACCAACCTGGAGGTGTGGGTATCCTTTATGAATATGGATACACCCCCTCCTTTTGTGGTGTGGTCCGGGTTTTGGGGCCGGTTCGCATGATATGAGGTAAAACCTAATAGTGCCGGGGTGCTCTCAGGAGCCTTGAACCAGGTTTCAGTTACAGCACAGACATCGATGTTCTCCATACTGAGAAGGGCCTTGAATGCGTGCATTTTGAGATTTAGACTTCTGGCATTGAGCAGCATTACCCTCAGTTTCTTCCCATTTTTGTTTTCTAGGGTGGTAGGTTTAGAATTTGAGCCTTGCCTAAAAAAGGCACTATGGAGGTGGCAAGAGCCTTAGCCAATATCCGGAATCCCAGGGGTGACAGGTGCAAGCCGTCCCTTGCGAAACAGCGTGGCTTGTCAAGCATGTCATCCCAGGCAGACAGACACTGGATCCCCTTTGAATGACACCAGACATTAAGCCAATTGTTAAAGCTGATCATCTTGTCTCTATATTGTGGCATCATTCTTGGTGAAGGAAGGATACTGCTCAGGGTTAGGGTCATACCTGCCTGGGCTACATAATCAGAGAGCTCCTCTATGTCTCTTTTCATGTAGTCCAGGGAGGTACGTCTCAGGTCGTTCACACCAGCATGGACAATGACTGTGTCATATTTGTACTTGCCGTGGAGTGACCCGAGTGCTTGTGTTATGTGCTGGATTCTAGCGCCCAATAGGCAGCTTACTGTGACCCTCTCCTTGTTCAGCCTGGTGAGTGGGACGTCAGTGTGTCTGACTATGAAGTCACCTATGACAAGTATGTTTGGTGTTGTATTTGGCCTTAAGGGCTGTGACTGCTTTGCACACTGCTTTTGTGGTTTATGTGTTGCTTGTGGGGTATCTTGAGGTAGCAGTTGTTTGGGTGTCTGCTTTGGAGGCCTCTGCTGTTTAGGTAAATTTTTACTCAGAGCCTCCGAGTATGTCTTTGTGTGTTTATGTGTTTGATTCAGTGGAGTGGTAGCATTATGTGAGGCTGGTTTTGTGGTGTGTGTAGTTGCCTTCTCCTCCTGTCTGGTCTTGCCAGTCCTGAGTTGAGAGAGCTCAGCCTCCAGTTTGGCTAAATAGCTGCATCTCTTGCAAGTATTTGTGTTATGTGGGAAGAGGAGAGGGTTGTCTGTGTACATGAGGCAGTTATAACATTGCCTCAAGATTCCCAGATTCACCAGCTGGACCGGAGAGGAGATTGACAACTGACCTTTGGACATGCTAGAATAATACTGGGAAATCCTTAATTGAAAACAAGGGCCAGTGGGGAGTAAGGGTGTAGTGCTTTTAATTTTTAGTGCTGACTTATATAATTGCTTTAGTGAGCAAGTGCCAGGTAACTTGAGTGCAATGTGTTACAAGTAACTAAATGCAAAAACGACAAACAGTAACTTTCTTTCAAGTGAAACAAGGAAATAAGTACAGTAAGCAATGCAGATATCACTAGTGATCCACAGAAGCGCTGAGAAGTTGCGTATTAGGTGGAATTAGCTTCCAGGGAAATAACAAGCAAACAAACAACAAGCATATAAACAAAGCTAGATTCAGCAGGCCTGGATCTAGACTATGCTAGAGCAGACAAGGTGTACCAATTTCAGTAAGATACAGTTCAAATATTCAGGCACTATAAACCTTTAACCAGATATTCCCAGCTCAGAAGGGCAGAGTCCAGCCTCTTCTCCCACAAGAGTGCAGACCACGAACCTTCTTAATGTAAAATAACTGGCCTGAAGCCCAAGTGCCTAAACCAGAACTAATACACTTGGACACTGGGCTCTCAATCAGCAGTTCCCAACTTAGAAGGATGAAAGCTACCTGTCCTGCCACCACAGTGCTTGCCACAAACCTTCCTAATGTAAAACAACTGGTCTGAAGCCCAAGTGCTTAATCCAAAAGACTTGAATGATAGCTACACTTTAATCAAGTTACAACCAAGCAGTAATAAATACCATTGAATACTTTAGAGAATGTCTGGATTAGTGCTCAAGTTACACAAACAAAGCTAGATCCAGCAGGCCCGAATCCAGTCTATGCCACAGCAAACAAGGCACCAACTTCAGTAAGAAACAGTTCAGATATGCATGCACTATAAGCCTTTAACCAAAAATTCCCAGCTCAGAAGGGTAGAGTCCAGCCTCTCCTCCCACAAGAGTGCAGACCACGAACCCTCTTAATGTAAAATAACTGGCTTGAAAGCCCAAGTGCTTAAACCAGAATTAATACACTTTTAGAATAACAGACACTGAGCCCTCAATCAGCAGTTCTCAACCTAGAAGGATGCAAGCTACCTGTTCTGCCACAACAGTGCAGACCACAAACCCTCTCAGTGCAAAACAACTAACTGGTCCGAAGCCCAAGTGTTTAAACCAAAAGGCTTAGAATGAGTTACACCAAGCAGTAATAAATACAATTGAGTATTTTAAGATGATGCAAAAGTAAAAAGAAGTAGGTAGAAACACAAGTACAGTAAAAGCAGATGAATTTTTTTTTTTTTTTTTTTTTCTGAACAAGTGCTGAGATCAAAGAAACAGATTTGAGTGCTGAAACTAGAAAACTGGCTAGTTATAAGAAAAAAAACAAGCTAGAAGGCTTCCCTCAAACACAGAAGGGCTTGGGGGCTCAGAAGCCTACAAATAGTCTGTACCACTTAACAAGAAAGGCAGGAAATAAGCTTAATTTTTTTTTCTATTTCCCAGATGCCCTCTTTGTACACAGTAGTAGTGCCTGAAATCAGAATATGATCTCACTGCACTCAGTTGAGTGAGCAAATGAGATGGGCCCAGAGGCAGGCTGAGGGGTGGGCAGTTTCAATGCCACTAAGATTAACACCAAAACAAAAACAGGGCAGGTGGGTGGGAATAACTGAAGAGCAGAATAACTTCAGTTAAATATTCCTTCAACACTCCTTCATACACAGTTTAAATCAAATTAAATACTGTATTTTTAAAAAAAGTGCAGATAAAGGTACTTAAATTCTCTTATACGTCCAGTTGAATATAACCAAGTTCTTAGCTGGCCAAGCTGAGGTTTTAAAGCAGGAATTATTTCACATGCACCAGTTTAAATATGCAAGGACAGGAAATCAAAGAATGTGGCTACCCCCACACCTGTAATTACTAGCAAATAACAAAATTCAGCCAACACTAGCTTCAGTTCAAGTTACTGAAGAGCAGAATAACTTCAGTTAAATATTCCTTCAACACTCCTTCATACACAGTTTAAATCAAATTAAATACTGTATTTTTTTTTTTAAAAAGTGCAGATAAAGGTACTTAAATTCTCTTATACGTCCAGTTGTATGGAAAGTGGAGGGGAATTACTATTGCTGTTTTCCATTCCACAGGAACAAAGCCTGTAGTTAGACTATTATTGAAAAGGATACTTAATGGTGATGCTAGTTCATGTTTTAACCTGTTTACATGACAGCCTGGGATGCCATCTGGTCCCATAGAGGCTGTATTTTTTGCCTTGGACAAGGCTTTGATGACTTGTTCTTCAGATATGTAGGGTGGAGAGGAGTTTGCAGCAAGGTTTGTGATAGATTTGGAGGGGATAGAGGATGAAATTTTCACGAAACCTATCCGCTAGCAGGTTTGCTATCTCTCTAGCATCAGTGTGTGTGTAATACTGTTGGTCACTAGTCCTGCACATGCTTGGGTCCTACCTTTTAGGCTACATACATAGCTGTAAAAGGACTTATGGTTATTCTTGGCTGTGCTAGCTAATTTTTTTTTTTCAAAGAGGCCCTTAGAGGATTTGACAAGTTGTCTTATTTGCCTGTTGAGGCTGAAGATGCTGCTTTTTCATTGTTGGCGTCTTACCTTTGTTTTCATGGACAGCAACTTTTTGCATTTATTGCAAAGTTTCTTGATGCCGGATGTCCACCATAGTGCCTTGTTTTAACTTGGGGCTCTGGCTTTCTGCTACAGGCAAGTCTATACACTTATGCAAGTGATTGTACAGGGCTTTAGTGTAAGCTTCAGTGAAGCTACCACTTCCAGCTAGGGGTATGGCTTGTAATGCATTTATAACTTCAGTGAGGAGGGTATAGTTTGTCTTTGTGAAATTCTTTAGTCTGATTTCACCCTTTGTGAGTTCTGGTGTTAGTATCAGCTCTAAGGTGACTGATTTGTGGTCAGATTTAACTAATGAGGGTCCAACAGTTGCGGTAGTACATCCATTTGACATGTTAGTGAGGACTAAATCTAGTATGTTTGTTCCTGTTGTCAGGGTATGAACAATTTGTTCCAGGGCATTTGAGTTAACAAAATCAAGGAACTTTTGTGCTAGCAGGTTCAGCCTAGTGTAGGTTTCCCAATTGATGGTGGGACAATTGAAATCCCCCATAACCAGAGTGCTTGGTAATATTTGGATTGTTTCCAGTTCCAAGTAGGCTTCTTGCACATCATGACCCATGGAGGGGAATCAATAACTGGCTATGATTTGAATGGGGGTCTTACCCACTGTAACCTGAACTTAGAGTAACTCCATGGAATTGTCCAGTCTAACTAGAAGGGAGGTGAATTTATCTCTAATATAGATAGAAACACTGTCTCCTGTGGTTCTCACATGTTCATTTTGTGGTCTAAAAATGTGAAAGGCATTGTAGCCTTGCAAGGCCAAGGTACTCTCTGAAGCCTTGAACCAGGTTTCTGTGACTGAACAGACATCTACATCTTCCACTGATATAAGTGCTTACAGGATGTGCAGTATTTGGTTTAAGCTCCTAGCATTTAGCAGCATGACCCTTATTTTGTTATGATTGGCAAATTTCACATCAGTACATTTTTTTTTCCATAATAATTTTTTATTGATATATAACATCAGTAAATTTGTTTTCAGGACTTTGCCTAAAAAAGGTACTATGGGTGAGGTAAAATCCTTTGCCAGCAGCTGAAAGCTTAGAGGTGCCAGGTGCAAACCTTCTCTGGCAAAGCAGCGAGATTTAGCGACCATGACTTCCCAGGCTGACAGGAACTGGATCCCCTTTAAATGACACCAAAAAGTAAGCCAATTATTGAAATCAATCATTTTTTGTTTATACTGTGGCATCATTCCAGATGAGGGTAGTATGCTGCTCAAGGCTAGGGACGTACCTGCCTGTGACACATACTCAAAGAGCTCAATCATGTCTCTCTTCATATAGGCCATTGAGGTACATCTCAGCTCATTCACTCCAACATGAACTATGATAGAGTCATAATGGTACTTGTTGCTGAAAGACCTGAGTGCATGGTGATCTGATGAATACTGGCACCAGAGACACAGCTGACTGTGACTTTCTCCTTGTCCAACCTGGTGAGTGGGACATCTGTGTGTCTCACTACTTAGTCACCAATGACTAGAAAATTAGTATTTTGAGTGTTATGCCTTACAGGCTTGGCAGGTGAGACACTGGTGTTGCTATGTGTCATGGGTGCTTTGGGAAATGTGTTAGCTGTAACAGTCTTGTGTTTTGAAGGTCTCTGGTGTCTCAGTACGTTTTTTTGAGAGAATCCCCACATATGTTGATTTTTGTGTTGGATGCGTACTACGTGTATGAGTAGTGGTACTATGTGCATGTGTAGTGGTGGGAGGGTTGACAACCTCTTCCATGTTACTGTTTTCAGTGCAAGAGAGCATGGATTCAAGATGTTGGTGGAGATACATCTCTCATACTCTGTAGTAGAGTGAGTTATTAGTAGAGGGTTGCCTGTGTACATGACGCAATTGCTACACTGCCTCAAGAGACCCAAGTCAATAAAGTTGGCAGGAGAAACAAGGGTGGTCCAACTGTCCATAATGCTAGATTGAAGACTGTTGTCATGGGGGGGCCTTTTCAGGATTGATCAAGGAGAAGCTCAGTTGATGTATATTTCTGCCTGGGTTTTTTTTTTTTGGGGGGGGGGGGTAATTTAATAGGTTTCAACTCACTAGCAGTATTTCTTTGACTGGGAAAGTACTAAGGATGTAGTCTACACTAATGTACTACAGCTGTAACTAAGAGAAAAAACTGTTGAAATAATCTGTCCGCTATGGCGCACAATTGCAAGGCAGTGCATTATCTTGTTTGATGCAGAAACTAGCAGAAACCTGCTCAAATGCAGGGCTTAAACATCAGAAGCTAAAAGGTTCAAAAGAACCAACGAGGATGCTTATTCCAAGCCCTAGACCAACCAACAGAGGCCAGATAGGTTCCACAACACAGTCCTCTCACTAGAGTGCAGAAAGGCTGCTTCTAATCCAAGATAGCCTGGAAAATGTGTTCAGAACAAACAGCCACTACAAACAGACCCAGAAGTAGCAAACCTGCACCTGGACTATGCTACAGCTACTAGCTACACTAGTTTCAGAGGGATCCACTTACAAATGTTTAACACAGCAGAAAAATAGCAGTGAGTGACTAAAAGAACATTTAAAACAGCAGAAAATCAGCAAGGAGACTCCAAAGGATATTTTAAAAGGCTAACAAATCAATTATTGTAACACTGCTTGGCAAGAAAACCAAAACAAACAGAACAGACTGCTTTGCTACAGTGAAATACACCAGCAAATACTCAACACACAGTAAAAATAACAAAAAGAGCTTACTAAACAGTGAAAACAGAAATAAAATAATTTAACAGGCACAGTAAGGCAGACAATTGCAGTGTAAGAGTGTAGATTAGTACACAGTATATAAATACAGTATTAAAGTAGGTGGCAGTCAATAAAAAAGTGCAGTAAATAGTATAAATAAACAATAAAAAACAATAAAAAACAGACAATGTATGTTTCTGGAAGCTCAGAAGCCTCTAGTCATCTGGTATCTCAGCTCAGAGTTGTGGCTGGTAGCCCACCTTAGTTCAGCTCAGTACAAACAAGCAAAAACCTGCTCAAATGCAGGGCTTAATACCAGAAGCTAAAAACCTGAAAAAAATAAAAATAAAAAGGTTAAAAAGGCCCAGTGAGGATGCTTATTCCAAGCCCTAGACCAATCACCAGAGGACAGACAGGTTCCAATCAACACAATCCTCTCACTAGAGTTCAGAAAGGCCCCTTTCAATCCAAGATGGCCTGGAAAATGTGCTCAGAACAAACAGCCACTACAAACAGACCCAGAAGCAGCAAACCTGCATCTGGACTATGCTACAGCTACTAGCCACCCCAATTTCAATGGGAACCACTAGAAAATGTTTAACACAGCAGAAAAATAGTAGTGAGACACTAAAAAAATGTTTAAAACAGCAGAAAAGCATCAATGAGACTAAAGAATGATTTAAACAGCTAAAAAATCAATTATTATAACACATTTCTTGGCAGAAAAAAAAAAAACGGATAAAGCAGAACAGATTGGTTTGCAACACTGAAATACACCAGCAAATACTTACAGTGAAAATAGCAAAAAGAGCTTAATAAACAATAGCTTATATCACAGAATGAGAACCACATGCTAACACTGCACTGCTAATACCATACAACTAAATTTGGGGGTCAGATGTGTTGGGTAGTAAACATAATAGCTAGAATTATTTATCACAGAACAGCAAAACAGTGGTGCAGATTTCATAGGTTCATAGGTTCATACTAGGCTATCTGCCCTAGGGCATTTATAAGCCTAGCCAGAGTGTGTATGGCTTTCGCCACCCATTTTAAATTAATTTTGCTATGCCCTTTTTCAAAGTTAGTATACTGTGCCTCTGTCTAACAGTGACACAGAAGTGATACCCGGGTTAAACCTACGATCTCCCATCCACTCATCAAGATTCCTCTTGAAGAGAGTCAATGAGGGACTCTGCCTAATCTGGACTGGGATTTTATTCCAGAGTGAAGGGAGCCTCTGGGTTATGAATCTGTCTCTCCAGCATGTCCTATTTATTTCAGTGCTGAGGTTCAAGTCTCTCGAGCGCGTAGCTCGATGGGATTTGGATTTTCTGAGGTGCAGCATGTCCATTAATTCCGGGCTGGACATGGCTTTATATGTCAGGCACAGATCGCCTCTGAACAGGCGGTATGTCACTGAGTAGAGCTGGAGTTTCTTTAACCGGGCAGCATATGGCATCTGTTTGAGCCCGTTGATCCTCTTGATGAGGTACTTTTGGGGTCTTTCCAGTTGCTGCAGGTGTCTGGTAAGGTACATCCCAAAAGGGGCATTGTACTCAATTATGGGCCTAATGAGGGATGAGTAAAGAGGCACAATGACCTCCCCTAATCTAGATGTGAATCCCTTCATGATTAGGTGGGCTATATAAAATGTTTTTCTAACCACTTTGGCCAAGTGGTTGTCAAATGAGAGATTGCTATCAACGTGGGTCCCCAGGTCACTAATTACTTCTTCTGTAATTAACGGATTACCACCTATGTGGTAATTTGTGGGCACTTTGTTTTTGCCAAAGGGGATGACTATACACTTTTTGGCGTTTAGCTTGAGGCCATGGCTCTGGCACCAGTTGTCTGTTTCTATGAGGCCCTTTTGGAGGATGCTTGTGTTGGCTGGAGAGTCGATTATGGTGCCCAGTTTGCAGTCATCTGCGAACTTGGTCAGCCACAGTCCTTCCGTGTTGGCCTGTACCTCCGAGAAATATATACAGAACAAGAGAGGTCCCAGGACTGAGCCTTGTGGGATGCCACTTGTAACTGGTTTGGAGTCTGACATGGCTCCAGCAATTCTAACCATGTGGGTTCTGTCCTTGAGCCAGTTTGCAAACTAAACATAGGGGTTTATATTTAAGCTGGTGAGCTTATCTATAATGCCCGAGTGGGGTATTGTATCGAAGGCTTTTGCGAGGTCCAGGTAGGCTGTGTGGACCACCTTCCCCTCGTCAATGGCCATGGTGACTGTTTCAAAGAAATCAACCAGGTTTAAGAGGCAGGATCTGCTCTTAACAAAGCCGAACTGGGTAGGATCCAGTGTCTGTAGGTCCCCAATATCTATATTTATGAGGTCCATGATGATCCTTTCCATAGCTTTGCAGACCAAGCTAGTCAGGCTTATGGGGCGATAGTTTCCAGGATCCATTGAGGCACCACCTTTGTGGAGAGGGACCACTGCTGCTGTACGCCACTCTTTGGGTACATATCCTGTAGTAAGGCTGAGATTGAACAGTAGTTTTATGTTTGGATTTAGCTCTTCTTGGAGTTCATGTAGGACGCAGCCCGGGACACCGTCTAGTCCCATTGATACTGCGTTTTTTGCTTTGGAGAGGGCAGCTCTTACCTGAGCATCTGAGATGTCAGGGGGGCAGCACTCTGCTGGGATAGATATTTGCCCTTTTGGTGGGGAGGGGGGGGAGAAGTTTGCGCTGAACCTGTCAGCTAGGATGTTGGCAATGTCTGTGGGTTTGGTGTATTTTTTTGTCATTTTGGACTAATTCTGAGCATATCTGGGAATTCCCACCCAGGTTCCTAACATAACTAAAGAAAGCCTTGAGATTATCCTTAGTGTCCTGTGCAATTTTTCTCTTGAAGCTGGCCTTAGACAATTTTATGAGTGCCCGTAGTTTTTTGCTAATACTGATCAGAGATGCCTTCCCTTTTTGAGATTTTGCTCTATCATGCAGTAGCTTCCTCCTTCTATTGTATAGTTTGTTTATGGCTGGGGTCCACCAGACAGGACGTCTGCCTTTGGAGGATTGGGTCTTGGTTTTATTTGGGATTGCATGATCCATGCATTCCTGAAGGTGTTCATAGAATGCGTTTATAAAGGATTCTGCGGTCTGGGCCATATTTTCCACAGGACCGGGGGCTTTGAAGGATTCCACCTCGGTTTTGAGGAGTGTGAAATTTGCTTTAGAGAAGTTTTTCGTTGTGGTTTTCAAGGCAGGGGTGGAGTCGGGATGTGAATATCCAGTGAGATTAGTTTATGGTCTGATATTACCAGTGAGGGATACACTTCTGGTCTGGAGCATAGAGTCCCCATGTTGGTGATAATCAGGTCCAGTATGTTTTCCCCTCTTGTGGGAGTGGTAACAAGTTGTTCCATAGCATTTGAGTTTATAAATTCTAGGAACCTTTGGGCTAGGGTGTTGGAGCTAGAGTAATGCTCCCAGTCTATGTTTGGGTACTTGAAGTCACCCAATATAATGGTGTTTGGAGAGACCTTCATATTTTCCAGTGTTCTCAGGAAGGCCGAGTGGGGTTCCTGGGTTTGGGAGGGTGATCTGTAGCAGGCTATAAACTAGAAGGCAGTTTTACCTACTGTTAGTTGCACATGGATAGTCTCGGATGTTTCATGCTGTGCCACCATCCTGGAAGTGTGGGTATCTTTGACGAATATTGATACTCCCCCTCCATTTGTGGTTCGGTCCAAGTTTTGGGGCCGAAAAGCATGGTATGAGGTATAACCTGGTACTGCTGGGGTGCTCTCGGGAGCCTTGAACCAGGTTTCTGTTACTGCACAGATATCGATGTTCTCCATGCTAAGGAGAGTTTCGAGTGTGTGCATCTTGAGGTTTAGACTTCTGGCGTTGAGTAGCATTACTCTTAGTTTCTTATCCCTTGTGATACCTATGGAGGTGGGTTTGTCTTTTGAGCCTTGCCTAAAAAAGGCACTATGGGGGTAGCAAGAGCCTTTGCCAATATCCGAAAGCCCAGGGGAGACAGGTGCAAGCCATCCCTAGCGAAGCATCGTGGCTTGTCGAGCATGTCATCCCAGGCTGACAGGCATTGGATCCCCTTTGAATGATACCAATACTTAAGCCAATTGTTGAAATTGATCATCTTGTCTTCATATTGTGGCATCATTCTTGGTGAGGGTAAGATGCTACTCAAGGTCAGGGTCATACCGGCCTGGGCTACATGCTCAGAGAGCTCCTCTATGTCTCTTTTCATGTAGTCCAGGGAGGTACGTCTCAGGTCATTCACACCAGCATGGACAATGACTGAGTCATATTTGTACTTGCCTTGGAGTGACCTGAATGCTTGTGTTATGTGGCGGATCCTAGCGCCCGACAAGCAGCTCACCATGACCTTCTCCTTGTTCAGCCTGGTGAGCGGGACATCAGTGTGCCTGACGATAGAGTCACCTATTACAAGTGTATCAGGTGTGTTGTTTAGCCTTAAGGGCTGTGACTGTTCAGCACACTGGCTTTGTGAGCTATGTGTTGCACGTGTTTTGTTTTGGGGTAGCGGTTGCTTGGGTGTCTGCTTTGGAGGTCTCTGCTGCTTAGGCAGAATTTTATTTAGAGCCTCCGAGTATGCTTTTGTGTGTTTATGTGTTTGGTTTGCTGTCGCGGTAGGTCTATGTGAGACTGGAATTGTAGTGTGTGTGGTTTCCTTCTCCTCCTGACTGGTTTCGCCAGTACTGAGTTGAGAGAGCTTAGCCTCCAGTATGGCTATATGGTTGCATCTCTCACATGTGTTGGAATTTGTTGGAAGGAGGAGAGGGTTGCCTGTGTACATGAGGCAGTTGTAACATTGCCTCAAGATTCCCAGATTCACCAACTGGACCGGAGAGGAGATTGACAACTGACCTTTGGACATGCTAGAATAGTATTGGAAATTCCTTTATAATTGAAAAAAAGGGCCAGTGGGGAACAAGGTACTCAAGGGGAGTTTGTGAGGGTGTAGTGCTTTTAATTTTTTAGTGCTGACTTATATAATTGCTTTAGTGAGCAAGTGCCAGATAACTTAAATGCAATGTGTTACAGGTAACTTAAATGCAAAAATGACAAACAGTAACTTTCTTTCAAGTGAAACAAGGAAATAAGTACAGTAAGCAATGCAGATATCACCAGGGATCCACAGAAGTGCTGAAAAGCCGCGTTTCAGGTGGAATTAGCGTTTCAGGGAAATAACAAGCAAACAAACAACAAGCATACAAACAAAGCTAGATTCAGCAGGCCTAGATCTAGTCTAAGCTACAGCAAACAAGGTGTACCAATTTCAGTAAGAAACAGTTCAAATATGCAGGCACTATAAGACTTTAACCAGAAATTCCCAGCTCAGAAGGGCAGAGTCCAGCCTCTAATCCAACAAGAGTGCAGACCACGAACCCTTTTAATGTAAAATAGCTGGCCTGAAGCCCAAGTGCTTAAACCAGAATTAATACACTTTTAGAATAACAGACACTGAGCCCTCAATCAGCAGTTCACAACTTAGAAGGATGTAAGCTACCTGTCCTGCCACCACAGTGCAGGCCACAAACCTTCCTAATGTAAAACAACTGGTCTGAAGCCCAAGTGCTTAATCCAAAAGACTTAGAATGATAGCTACACTTTAATCAAGTTACTACCAAGCAGTAATAAATACAATTTATTACTTTAAAGAATGCCTGGATTAGTGCTCAAGTTATACAAACAAAGCTAGATTCAGCAGGCCTGGATCTAGTCTATGCTACAGCAAACAAGGTGTACCAATTTCAGTAAGAAGCAGTTCAAATATGCAGGCACTATAAGCCTTTAACCAGAAATTCCCAGCTCAGAAGGGCAGAGTCCAGCCTCTCCTCCCACAAGAATGCAGACCACGAACCCTTTTAATGTAAAATAACTGGCCTGAAGCCTAAGTGCTTAAACCAGAATTAATGCACTTTTAGAATAACAGACACTGAGCCCTCAATCAGCAGTTCCCAACTTAGAAGGATGTAAGCTACCTATTCTGCCACTACAGTGCAGACCACAAACCTTCTTAATGTAAAACAACTGGTCTGAAGCCCAAGTGCTTAAACTAAAAGGCTTAGAATGAGTTACACCAAGCAGTAATAAATATAATTGAGTACTTTTAAGATGACGCAAAAGCAAAATAAAGTAGGAAGAAACACAAAATAAAAGCAGATCATTTTTTTTTTTTTTTTGAGTGAGCAAATGAGACAGGCCCAGGAGTTACAGGACAGAAACAAGTGCAAATGCAGGCCATCAAATCAGAAAGTTGAGAGAGATGGAAGACCGCCCAAACGGCCAATAACTACAAATTCTGGGCCAGAACCATTCCTTATGTGGTAGACAGGTTACCTAGTGCTTACCACTTCCACTGATAAGCTAGAAGGCTTCCCTCCAACACAGAAAGGCTTGGGGGGCTCAGAAGCTTACAAATAGTCCTGGATACAGCAAATTTGTATCTGGAAAACTAATTACAGGAAAGGTAGGAAACAGGCTTACAATTTTTTTTTTTTTCAGAAAAGTAGCAAAAACAGTAGTAAAAACAATTCACATGCAGTGCAAGCTGGCACACTTGAGTATGTAGCAATATTAGTCCACACACAGTTTGAAAAAATGTAATTAAATTAAAAAAGGACTAAAAGCAAGTGCAGAAAGGGTTTATTAGGTAGAATGCGATAAAGAGATGGGACTGGGGGAGTGTCCTAGATCAAATCTACAGTGGGGCGGGCACTGCAAAAGCCACAAAATTTAAACTACAACCAATAACAGGGAGGGGGTGGGGAAGACTGCTGCTATTAAGTCAAATTAAGGGAACATTGAGTTAACAACACACAAGCTATAGAAACCAAAATGAGGGGGGGGGGGACAGTTTCAAAAAAGATGTGAGGAATCAGAGTGCAAATTATAAAACCAAAAAAATATATACTGATCTCTGTATATTTGCAGAACAGTACGACAACAGATATCTAAGCAACAATTTAGCTCTATAATACAGAATAATACAGAAAAATATACTCAGGTCTATATATTTGCAGATAATCTTGTAAGGCTGTCTCTCAACACACAGGTTCCACTTTAAATGCAGGCTGCTGCTATTATGTAATGCAACTGAATGAAGTACATTAGTAAGTTAATAAGTTAAGAAAGACATTATAATTTTAGAATTCTAATAAAGCAGTAGTAAAATCAATCACAGTAATACAAACATGTAGACACAGAGATGGCAGTGAAATTTATAATATCTTCAACATAGAATAAGAAATTTCCATACCTGTTGTAGACTATGTCCCTCTTTTTTTAAATTCTCCAAGTCTTTTGGGTTTCTAATACCATGATGGGAATGGACCCCATTCCTAATTCAAAGTATGATTAAAGTTCATGAAATTAGTATTGTTTCAATCTTTGATGTTACCCAGAAGTGTTCTTCACAGCACCTGCAATGTGCCCAGTGTTGACTCCTTCTGCAATTCTTAGAGTTACATGTATCGATAACATATCTAAGTACGATTGTAAATACTTTTTTATAAGACCTGATGCTCCTACTAGTACTGGAACCATCTGGGCATCCTTCTCCCACATTGCCCTCATTTCTGCTTATAAATCCTGGAATCAGATGAGTTTGTGTCTCTCTATGTATGTAAGACACTGTAGTCATTGGGTATAGCAATTTCAATGATCAATGCTACTTTTGTCTTTTTTCATGGACTTGTTTTCTTGCATCAAGTTTTGAACTGTTGGCAATTAGTGATCCCATGTGATATAAACTTCATCATTTTCTATAGTGCTTTGTGGCTCATGTTTCCAGTGTTTTTCAACCACTTCAATATTATAATGTTTGCACAATCCCCAGTGCAACCGTCTTGCCACATTATTATGCCTTTCAGTATACAGTCCTTCTGCCACTAGTATATCATAACCAGCAATAAGATGTGCAGTTTCTAATTCTGTTTTACAAAACCTACATTTGTCTGTTTCTCCCACATGTTCAATGCACTTTGTAAACCAAGGTGTATGTAGTCCACTAAATTGGGCCACCAATATTAACTTTTTCGTCTTTTGGTTTAAACTCACCTCTCCTTAACCATTTCTGCTTCGATCCTGATCAACATGAGGTTTCACATTTCTTCTCTTGTCATATGAACCTTCACCTTATATTCTTTCTTTTGTTTTTTGGCACATTTAGTTGCTGCCTGATTTTTACCTTCTTTGTTTGATTTGCATTCCCGTTTGACTGCAGTATGCTTCTGCTAAACCAAGCAGGGACGTCATCTTAGACTTATTCTCCTCATGTTTTAAAACTTTCACTATGTTTTGGTCTTGTGAGGTCAGCAGATATATATGCTGTCCTAGGATTGCAGATCTATACATGTAATCGATTTTGAGGAGGCCCATACCACCTTCAGAACAGGGAATATATAGTTTTCGTATACACTCATTTTTATAAATCATTTGATGAGCATGAAGCATCCTTCTTGTTTCCTGTCCAAGCAATCCAATACCATTTGGAACCAGTTAGTCACTCCTAAACTAAGTTAGGACAGGGAGAGCAAATTAGTTTATAGCCTGGACTTTGTTCTTAGATGTCAGTGCTGTTTTCAGTATTAATTTTAGTCTTCTAAAATATTTCTTACTAAGTTTTATTTGCATTTGTAAATGTTTTATTGTTGATTCTTCAACAATTCCCAAAATGTTTATGCACTCCATCTTGACAGTCTGGTTGATATGGGCATCTTGAGACAGTGTAGCAACTGCCTCATGTACACAGACAACCATCTACTACTACCACCTAGGAACACAATTTGTGAGAAATGCAATTACTTTAGGAAACTAGAGTCCAAGCTCTCTTCCCCTCAAGCCAGTATATCTGGCACCAAAAAGATTGTCAACACAATCACTACACCTCAAACACCACCCACACCTAAACACACACACACACACACACACACACACACACACACACACACACACACACACACACACACACACACACACACACACACACACACTTACATATGCGGATGTCCTCCACATCAACATACCCAAACAAAGGAGACCTCCAAGGCAAAAACACATGTGATCTCCACAGCCCTCCACACCACATACCATGCATAATCCATACACCTGTGCCTCACAGCCACTAAGGCTTTACCATAAACCCAACATATTAGTCATAGGAGACTCCATTGTGAGACGCACAGATGTGCCTCTCACCAGGCTGGATAAGGAGAAAGTCAGTTATTTGTTTATCAAGTGCCAGAATCCACCATATCACATATGCAAGTCTCTCAACAGCAGGTATTGTTATGACTCTGTCATAGTCCATGTTGGCGTGAATGACTTGAGACTTACCTGTCTGGACTATATGAAGAGAGACATGATTGAGCTTGCTGATTATGTGTCCAGGCAGGTATGTCCCTAGCCTTAAACAGCATTCTGCCATCACCCAGAATGATGCCTCAATACAAACAGAAAATGATTGACATTAACAATTGGCTTAGTTTCTGGTGTCATTCCAGGGGGATCCAGTACCTGACAGCCTGGAAAGCTATGATCGACAGATCATGATGCTTTGCCAGAGATGGCCTGAATCTGTCTCACCTGGGCTTTAGGCTTCTGGCAAAGGCTCTTTCCTCCCCTATAGTGCCTTTTTTAGGAAAAACGATGAGGTTAAAACTACCAACATAAAAATTTTAACAAAACACAAATTAAAGGTGATGCTGCTAAATGTTATGAGTCTAAACATGAAACTGCACTCATTGCAAGCATTCCTAACCCAGGAAAATGCTGACATCTGTGCAGTCACAGAAACCTGGTTTAAAGCTGTGGAGAGCACCGCAGCCTTACCTGGTTACTCATCCTATCATACATTCAGACGCCAAACTGTGGGCAGTAAAGCCAAAGGAGGTGGAGTTTCAATATACATTAAAGACACACACACCTGCAGGCTGGTCTAACAGTATGATGCACAGGAGACACTCCAGGTGCAGTTAACCATTGACAAGACCCCTATTCAAATCATAGCTAGCTACTGGCCCCAAAATCTGACTCAAGATGCCCAATCCACCTATTTGGACCTGTTTGAATCTATCAAGATTCAACCCTTTACCCGGATCCTGGGTGACTTTAACTTCCCATACATAGATTGGAAGAACTACTCATGCCAGAAAACAAATGCCCAGAGATTCATTGATTTTGTCAATCCAAATGCCTTGGAACAGCTAGTCAATGCCCTCACAGGAAGTGATAATATCTTGGACTTGGCAATAACCAACATGAGCAACCACTGCAGCATCCCTATAGTATCATCCTCCCTGGTAAGATCCGACCACAAAGCGGTCACTTTCAAAGTCACCATCTCCCCAACCACCCCTGTAGCTAGGATCAGACATATAAACTTCTCTAAAGCTGATTACAGCATCCTGAGGGATGGTATAAACAGCTTCACAGCTCTCTCCCCCTCTGTAGGAACTGGCACCAATATCCAAAACTACACCAAAGCACTATATGAGCATGTATATAGATTAATCAAATCAGGAATACCTGACAGGACTAAATCATTCTCCGCAAGGAAGAATAAACCTGTCTGGTGGACATCTGCAATAAATAAACTCTATAACAAAAGGAAAAAATTGCTGTCTAAGACCAAGAAGGAGCAGGTGCCCAATTGAAAGCAATGTCTCCTTAGCCTGAACAAGCAAATAAGAGAACTAGTGAAATCCTCCAAAGCAAACTTTGATTCCAAATTGACCACATCTACTAGAGGCAGTCATAAGGCCTTTTTCACATATGTCCGCAACCTCAAAGGAAGCACCCAGATCTGTTCAGAACTGGTGGTCAAGGACACCACATATACAAATGCCATAGATATAACAAACTTGCTGGCTCACAGATTCAGCAAAAACGTTATCCCTCTGTCCCCCTATCAGTAAATCAGGACATCCCCAGTACCTGCCCCTTTACCCTTATATCTAGAGAACAGGTCATCACTGCTCTCTCAAAGGCAAAAAATATAGTCTACATGGGACCCGATAGCATCCCAGGCTGCATCCTACATGAACTTAGGCAGGAATTTGCAGCACCATTAGGCACTCTATTCAACCAAAGCCTGAGTACTGGCTTCATCCCAGTTGAGTGGAGGACAGCCACTGTCATCCCTTTACACAAAGGTGGAGCGTCCACCGATTTGGGAAATTACAGACCCATCAGCCTAACTAGCCTCATCTGCAAGGCCATGGAATGGATTATCATGGACCTCATTAACAAGGACATTGGCAACCTCTAAACACTTGATCCCACACAGTTTGGCTTCATCAAAGGGAGGTCATGTCTGCTAAATTTGGTCGACTTCTTTGAGACAGTCACCATAGCCATGGATGAGGGGAAAGACGGTGCACACTGCCTACTTTGACCTGGCCAAAGCCTTTGACACTATTCCCCCCTCGGGCATAACATATAAACTCTCTCAACTAGGCATCAATCCATATGTTACCAGATGGTAAGCAAACTGGTTCACTGATAGAACCATGTAGTCAAAATAGGAGAAGCCACCTCTAGCAGTAGACCCGTAACAAGCGGCATACCCCAGGATTCGGTCTTGGGGCCTCTGTTATTTGGGATATACTTTTCTGAGGTGCAGGCCAAAACCAGTGAGCTATGGCTGACAAAGTTTGCAGATGACTGCAAGCTGGGTGCTGTCATTTGTTCCCCTAGTGATGTGGACATCCTCTAAGAGGGTCTCACTCAGACAAATGACTGGTGCAGAAACATGGCCTCAAACTGAATACCAAAAAATGCATCATCATCCCTTTGAGGAGAGTGATGTCCCCACAAATTATCACATTAATAACAATGTCCTAAGCACGCAATCAGTCATGAGGGACTTGGGCACCCAGGTTGATAGCAGCCTGACTTTTGACCACCATGTTGCTTCCATTGTACAGAAAGCCTTTTACATGGCCCACCTCATAAGTAAACGTATCTCATCCAGTGACAAGGAGATCATAACATTCCTGCATTCTTCACTTATATGGCCCATTATTGAATACAATGCCCATTTCGGCTTGTACCTCGCAAAACACATGCAGCAGCTGGAGAGACCACAGAGGTTCCTCACCAGGAGAAGCCAGGGCCTCAAACATCTACCATACACAGTTAAGCTAAAAACCCTATCTCTCAATTTGGTTTCATACAGACTCCTCAGAGGTGACCTCTGTCTGGCATACAAGGCAATCATGGACCTTACCTTGATGGGACTGCTGCATATCCGCAAGTAAAGCTCCACTCGAGTAACCACATGCTTGGCCTCAGCCTGGTCTGTGCCATCAACAAGACTTGTTGGCGGGATAGATTTATGTCCCAGAGACTCCCCCATCTATGGAATAGACTCCCTCTCCACATCAAGCAGAGTACCTGTTTACCCCTTTTTAAGTGCAACCTGGATAACTGGATGGGAAAAAGAAAATATACCGCTGGGATTCCACCTGTGTCCCTGCTGGACAGGGGCATCATGTGCTGATTTGTCTAAGCATGGGCTAAACTCTTGGCTAGGCTTATAACGGCCTAAAGGCCAATAGCCTAGTAACCTGCTATGATCCTATGAACAAGTTCTTTTATATCACATTCCTATCCCAGGCTGTTTTCTTGGTGCTTCAGTTTTTCTGCTTTAAAGGTTGCTTTTGCACATTTATCAAGACCAAATGACATTCTTATATTATCTGAAAAAGTTTTGACCATTTGCAGTTGTGCTTTCAGTTCCTCATCTGATGAACTATACAGTTTTAAATCATCCAAAAAAATAAGACGAGAAGTCTTTACACTTTGTTGTTTTCTGGAAACCAAATTGTAGACATGACCTAATGTGTTAAGTAGACAGCTTAATGGGTGAAGGGCAAAACAAAAGAGCAGTGGTGACAAAGAGTCACCCTGGAATATTCCCCCTTTAAATTTTTTTCCCTGGAATAATAATTTGTCCTTTATCTTGGCTTAACAGCAAAGTGGTTTGCCATTGTTTCAAGATTGTTGTAATGTAATTGATCAGTATAGGGTATAGCTTATACATTTTTTTATCCATGAATGTAAAATACTGTCAAATGCTTTTTTGTAGTCTGTCTATGCCATACTTATATTCTTCCCATTTTTACAATTCTCCATTATGACTTTATTTAACAACAAATGATCCTTTATTCCACATGACTTTCTCTTGTTACCCTTTTGTTCTGTTGCCTTGATTGAGTTTTCTTCTCAATGACTATAAACTCTGTTGGCATCAATTCCAGTGTATAGATTATACATCATCAGAAGGCAAGTTATTGGTCTATAGTTTTTAGGATAGCTTGTAGGTTTATAGGTTCATAGGTAGGTACTAGACTATTGGCCCTAAGGCCTATATAAGCCTAGCCAAAAAGGTACCATGGCTTTCGCCACCCAAGAAAATAATTTTCCTGTGCCCCTATTGAGCAGAGACACAGAGGCAATCCCCGGGGTGAATTTCCTATTTCCCATCCAATCATCAAGATTTTTCTTGAAGAGTGCTAATGAGGAGCTTTGTTTGATATAGATAGGTAGCTTGTTCCAAAGTGTGGGAAGTCTCTGTGACAGGAATCTATCCCTCCAGCATGTTCTGTTTATTGTGGTGACAAGGTTTAGGTCCCTAGAGCATGTATCTCAGAGGTATTCCTTTAAGTGGAGCATGTCCAACAGCTCTGGGTTTGACATAGCTTTGTATGTTAGGCAAAGATCAGCTCTGAGTAGGTGATATGCGATGGAATAAAGCTGGAGTTTTTTGAGACGGTCTGCGTAGGGCATCTGTTTGAGGCTGGTAATCCTCTTTGTGAGGTATTTCTGCATCCTTTCCAGTTGTTATAGATGTCTTGTGAGGTACATACCAAATGGGGCATTGTACTCTATAATGGGTCTAAGAGTGACGAGTAGAGGGGAACAATGACCTCTTTTTTCCTGGATGAGAAACCTTTTGTGATGAGGTGTGCCATGTAGAAGGATTTCCTGACTACTGTGGCAATGTGATTATCAAAGGAGAGACTACTGTCCACCTGTGTCCCAAGGTCTCTTATCACACTTTCGGTGTTAGGTAGACTACCATCTATGTGGTAGCTCATGGGTACAGAGTTTTAACAAAGGGGATGACAATGCACTTTTTGGCATTGAGCTTGAGGCCATGGCTTTGACACCAGGCATCTGTTTCAGTGAGGCCCTTTTGTAGGATGTCCACATGATTAGGAGTTTCAATTATGGCTCCTAGTTTGCAGTCATCCATGAACGTCATTAGCCAAAGACCTTCTGTGTTAGCCTGTACTTCAGAAAAGTAGATACCAAACAGGAGAGGACCCAAGACTGAACCCTGTAGTACTCCACTTGTCACTGGTCTGAAGTCGGATTTGGAGTCTGCTGCTTTCACAGTGTGGGTTCTGTCAGTGAGCCAGTTGGCAACCCATCTTGTGACATAGGGATTTATACCTTGTTTAGTGAGTTTATCTATAATTCCAGAGTGGGGGATGGTGTCAAAATCCTTGGCGAGATCTAGATAGGCTGTGTGAACCCCCTTACCCTCATTTACGGCTTTGGTGACTGCTTCAAAGAAGTCTATCAGGTTTAGGAGACATGATATGCCCTTTATAAACCTGAACTGGGTGGGGTCCAGAGTTTGGTGATTACCAATGTCTTTGTTCATAAGTTCCATGATGATATGTTCTATGGCCTTGTAGACCAGGCTCATTAGGCTAATGGGGCAGTAGTTCCTAGGGTCTGTGGTGGCTCACCCTTTGTGGAGTAGGATAACCGTCGCTGTGCGCAATTATGTGGGCATGAAGCCTGAGGTGAGGCTATGATTGAAGATGGTGCTTAGGTGGGGTGCCAGTTCATTCTGCAGTTCATGTAGAACGCAGCCTGGGATGTTGTCAGGTCCCATGGATGCTGTGTTCTTGGCTTTGGAGAGTGTGTTTTTTTACCCATGCAGCCATGATTACAGGAACTTTGCATTCTTCTGGTATAGAGATGGGCCCTTTAGGAGGTGAGAGGGGGGTAAAGTTAGCACTGAACCTATCTGCCAGGATGTTGGCAATATCAGTTGGTTCTGTATATTTAGTGCCATTATGCTGTAACTCAGAGCAGATCTGAGTGTTGCCATTGAGAGTCTTGACATAGCTATAGAATGCTTTGTGGTTGTCTTTAGAATCAGAGGCGATTTTGTTTTCGTAACTAGCGCTTTGGAGGATTTTATGAGGGATCTCAGCTTCTTACTGAGGCTGACCAGGGAGTTCCTCCAATCATGCGATTTTACTCTTTTTTTGCAACAGTTTCTTTCTTCTGTTGTAGAGTTTGTGTATGGCAGGAGACCACCAGATTGGCTTCCTTTTTTTGGAGGATAGCATCTTGGTTCTGTTAGGGATAGCATGATCCATGCACTCGTGTAAGTGCTTATAAAGTGCATTTATGTAGGATTTGGCAGTTGTACCTCTATTGTCCATCTGCATGGGTGTTGTGAAGTTTGCCACTTCTGTCTTAAGAAGTGTGAAGTTGGCTTTGGAGAAATTTTTTACAGTGGTTTCCCTAATGGGAGGTGGGGGCGGGATGTTGATGTCTAGGGTTAGTAGCTTGTGGTCGGATCTGGCCAACGAGGAATTGACCTATGGTGTGGAACACTGGTTGCCCATGTTGGTAATGACCAGGTCTAGGATATTGCTGCCCCTGGTGGGGGTGTGGATAAGTTGATCTAAGGTATTGGAATTTATGAATTCCAGAAAATGTTGAGCAAAAGAGTTGGTACATGAGTAGTTTTCCCACTTAATGGTGGGGTAGTTGAAATTGCCCATTATTAGGATGTTGGGTTGTACCCTAATATTTTCCAGTGTGTATCACGAAATGAGTAGTGGGAATCCGGGGTCATGGTGGGTGATCTGTAGCAAGTTACAATTTGGATTGCGGTCTTGCCCAGAGTTAGTTGCACTTGGATAATCTCAGATGCATTATGCTGAGCAACTAATCTGGTGGTGTGGATATCCTTAATGAATATGGACACACCTCTGGCTTTAGTGATTCGGTCCAGGTTAGGTGGCCGAAATGTGTGGTATGAATTATAACCTGGTAATGCAGGGGTGCTCTCTGGAGCCTTGAACCAGGTCTCTGTCACTGCACAGATGTCGATGTTCTCCATTTTAAGGAGTGCCTCAAGTGAATGCATTTTGAGGTTTAGATGTCTAGCACTGAGTAGCATTACCCTCGGATTTTGCTTGCTTGTACCTGTTACGGTGGTGAATTTGGCATTTGAACCTTGCCTAAAAATGGCACTATAGGGGTGGCAAGAGCCTTAGCCAGTATCCAGAATCTAAAGGGCTATAGGTGCAGACCATCTCTGGCAAAGCATCGTGGTCTGTTGATCATGTCATCCCAGGCAGACAGATACTGGATCCCCTTAGAATGACACCAGAAGTTTAACCAATTGTTGAAGTCAATCATTTTGTCCTTGTACTGTGGTATCATTCTGGGTGATGGCAGGATGCTACTCAGGGCTAGGGTCATACCTGCCTGGGCTACAAGATTGGAGAGATCCTCCATGTCTCATTTCATGTAGTCCAGGGAGGTACGTCTCAGGTCATTCACACCAACATGGACAATGGCAGAGTCATATTTGTACTTGTTGTGGAGTGACCTGAGTGTGTTTGTTATGTGGCGGATCCTGGCACCCAACAGGTTCACTCTTAAACAGGAGTATTGTTTTTCCTGTTGTTAACCAGGTTGGTGTCTGTTTAGGGTATGCATATAAATAGTTCTTACTCATGGCTAGATCTTTGTATAAAGATGTTAATACTTTTAGTCAGAAGTTAGGCACTTATCTGGGACTGGAGTTTTCCAATTAGGAGCTTTTCTTAACCTTGTTTCAATTTTTCTCACTGTTACTTCATCTCATTTCATATCCTGTACATTTGAACTTCGTATTCTTTCTTTTACTTCTTTTGTACATTCAACATCTTTGTTATATTCCACAGGATCTTCATAAATATTTCTCCAAAATTATTCTATTTCTTCTTTTTTGGTGGTGTTTCGATTCCTTTTGCCTTGTTTCCCAATCCTTTATAAAACTTTTTGGGTCATCAATAATTTGATTATTTTGTAATTTTCCTTTATATTTAGCTTTATATCTTCTAAGTGTTTCTGCCTGTGCTGATATGTTTAGTTTATTATTTGTGATAACGCACTATAGATCCTGATCTGTTCTGATACTGCACATTGATTTTACCTTGTCTATCTTTCTGAGTATTTTGTTGATTTGTTCCCTCTTCTATACTCTTCTAACAGTGACACTTACTGTCTTAATTGCTTTATAGTTTTCTCTATTCAATACTTCTATGATGACATTTGATTTCTCCCCTTCCTTTCCCTTACTGTCCTGTGTTTTTAGCTGTACAGTAATATATCCAATTTACTTCTGTTACATCACATGAATCTCTATGAACAGTTTTAATTATTGTGTTCATTTGTTTTATCAGAATTCTAACTTTGTGGTTTTATTGACTTTCTGTTGTCTACGTCTTTCGTTGATCTTAATATGCCTGTCCATCTCTATTAAATCAAGCAACTCTTGTCTTGATCATTTTCTTCTAATCTGAGGGTACATTCTTTGATCTCCATTTCCTGTGGACATTCTGCAGAAAGTTCCAGTACATCTTCCTGTGCCACATTCTCTTCAGTTTCATCTTGGTCATCCATTGTTATTTCAAATGGGAACTCACTGGCCTATCACTCCACAACATTGACTCTGTCAGAGTTACCACAGTTTCCCTTTCCTTCCTTTGCTGTGCAATTCTAGCTGAACTTTTGTACTGGTTTCCTAGAAGGCTCCAAAGTATCTTCATATGGCAAATGATCAGATGCTTCCTGTTCCACTGTTTCTCCTTAATTTGGGGATCATTTGCTCTATCCTGCTGTGATGTTATCGGAGTTAGATTTTCTACACTGAATCCTTCACTTTGCAGGTAATCTAGGAACTCAGAAGTGATGAAGTCATTGTTTGTTAGTTACATTAGACCCAAACTTGAGTATGGAATAAAAATATGGAAACGTTATAAAAAAAAAAAAAAACAAGCTGTATGTATACTTAGCTTCAAGAATGTAACCACAGCATACCCTGCTGGAACATGGAAGATTAACCTACAGAACCTAAGAATAGTTGATGTTAAGTTACTTGATAGTTGGGCCATAAACAAAAGACGTTATCTCTCAGTTTCAGTTCAGTAGCAGACACAATGTCTAGAGCTAGAAGTTTTTTGTATTGTCTTGGAGAGTAGTAATTACTAGGTTTAAAATGTAAAAGTGTTTTATTGTTTTACAAATTCCAGGTTCTGAGCACGCATCTGAGAGATATGTATTTTTTACAGAGAAATGTTAAATTCTGTTAGTTTCTGTGTTAGCCTGGGAACTGAAGTCAGGTGACAAAAGTGACGTTATCCAAGCTAACTCAACAGTAATATTTGATTTTAATTTAAGAACTCTCTCAGAAAGAGACTGTGAATTTTGTATTTTGTCTTGGACCTAGCAAGAACATCCACTCATCATCACCACCTTCTGCACTTCTGCCTGAGTGTTGTTCTGTAAATAAGATTCAGGGCACAGTATCTATTTTAGATATAGATAGGAATATAGTAAAGATTAGTTTAGATGTTTTCTGTATTTATTTGAGACTGTCCTGCAATGTTATTTTAAAATACTTCCAGTGATTTTTAACTCTGAAGTTACTGTGTTGATTTGTTTATTTATTATTAAATATGTTTAAACCTATCTTTGTGGCTGATATTTTGAGAAATATTTAAGCTCTTAGAGTACATTAATATCTATTTGGTGACACTGTACAGGCCACTACAATAGCCTGGTGCTTGGTCAAGACTACCATTTGGATTGAGTAACATTACACAGTAGGATTGGACACCCTTTGTAAAGACCTTATAGTAGCTGATAAGTAGGGGTTGGTGGCAGTGGAAACTACCATATAGTCTGGGCAGAAGGGGGCATAGCTAGTAAACCTGTTCCAGCCTTTCCCAGGTGTATGTATGTGTTTGTATATAAATCAAATCTCAAAGTGTGTGTGAGACAGCTACTTGAGCAGGGACATGAAGCACTCTTTGGACAGAAAGGGTGCTGGAGGTCTTGGCTTGGCCCCTCAGCTGAGAACTTAACCCTATAGCTGTGCCAGGGGGAGTCATACAGGGATCTGAAGAAAGAGGGAGAAACCAGCCCCAGACTGACTGTGGTTTCTGTGTGCTCTTAAGGGAAATTGCACTTTACTGTGTGTGTACTCATCATCCTCCTATTGTGTACATCCTCTAACTGTTGCCACTGGTGACATTTGAGGATCCTTGATTACTGGGCCAGTGCAGGGGCATCACACATACCATACATATAAAACATTTAAGGAACATCTTTAGTTGTTTGTTTATATTGAAGTATTGTAGAAATCTTGAGAAGTGATGGGCTTTATGTATAAAGATATGTGCCTGTTTTAAAAATGTTTTCTTTTAGATGTTTCATCTGAACTGCTTAAATGCTTGTTGCACACTTGAAATATGAAAATGGTGTTTTACTATGCAGAGTTTAATACATTTAAAATAATAGCCGGTAAGCGGGTTTTTGAAACTGTAAACTCTTTTAAATATATGAAGAGTTTTTGCGTTACATAGAAAGCCATACAGAGGAAAGGAAATTTGTAAAACACTCCACAAGCTCAAGGCACATTTTTAATCTTTTCACTTACTAGTTTCTTGGCTTCCTGGCAAGATCACAAGCTGTAAAGCTGATTTTCAAGTCCTGTGATGGAATTATTTGTTATTAATCCATTTAGAATCTTAAAATCTATTTTCAAATCTGCGAGGGCTTCAAAACAAAAGTAAATAGCCCAGATATGATGTAAGCACTCAAGTTAAAGGTCAAACATGACCTGCTTTAATTTTCTTGCTTCTTAAAGGGATATCTGCTTAATATGTGTAGAAATGTAGTATTTGAATTAGATTAAAGTGATGTGAGATTTGTTTATTAACAAATACATTAGTAATCTTTTTAAAATGACACAGTATATTGAATCACATTTTTAAACAAGTTAAATGTTTGATTTAAGTGGAGGAAAAGTATTAAGGAATATGTTATAAAACAAATAGAATACTTCTTACTACAACTCTGATAACTTTACTGGATTTATTTATACAAAAGGAACTCTGTTGTGTAATGGCATAAACATGCCTATATATACTGTTTCTTCTTCTTCTTCTTCTTTCGGCTTTTTCCCGGTTAGGGGTCGCCACAGCGGATCACCTTGTCCGCACATTGAATGGCAGTGGAGTTTTACGGTGTCGAGTTGCCAGCCCGGCGCCCAACCTTCCACAGAAGGCACACTCACACGCACACCTAGGGCCAATTTAGAGTGTCCAATCCACCTGCAGCATGTCTTTGGGATGTGGGAGGAAACCGGAGCACCCGGAGGAAACCCACGCGACCACAGGGAGGACATGCAGACTCCGCACAGAAGGCACCCGAGCCGAGGATCGAACCGGAGAACCTCTTGCTGTGAGGCGGCAATGCTAACCACTGCACCACCGTGGCCGCCCATGCCTATATATACTGTTTAAGTAGTTAAATTTGAATGACAAGTATAGTTCCATTCTTTTTAATAATATGTTTATTTTAAAGACATCTATTGGAATTTAAGCAGTTGTTAAATGTCACTGTAAATTCATTGCCTTAATACCAATTATTATAATTTGTAAATCTATATAACTGTGTTTGAAATATTTAGTTAGATTTAAACTTCCAAACTGCTAAGGAGAATATATGATGTGAAAAGAATAAAAGACGTATCAAACTACATTATATAAGAAATTGTGATTAGATGGAGGGGCTAAGAAATGACTTGTGGAAGGGTGGTCAGAGGGTACACCTGAAGGACTAGTCTATTCAAGGGTGGGATTTGTTTCCCCATAGGTGGCTTAGATTGTTTGTCATTTCAATTTTTAATGTTTTATAGTTCAACTTTTTTTATTGGGTGTCTGTGAGGTATCATTACATTGTTACATCAGACATTAAAAATTCATTCTATTTAGTTAAAATGTTTTCTCATGGATAAAAATGTTTATACATGACTACTAATATGAGCAATAGTAATATTAATATGAAACGTATTTCTATAAATGCAAATGGTTTGAATAATAGCTGTAAAAGAGGATTCTTTCAAAATATTTAAAACTGTTTAATGCACAGATTTTTTTTTTTACATGGGACACATCTTGTACAAGAAGACATAAATAGATTTAGCATTAGTGGCTATACTGTTTTAGTATGTTCTAATTAAAACAAAAGAAGAGAGGAGTAGCAATATTATGGAAGAACTCAATTTTAATGCCAAAAGTTATTAATACATATCAACACAATTCAGGGATGTTTTGTTTAGTAACAATATACATAAATGGGAAAATATATGCACTAGTAAATATATATTGGATACCAGGGTTAGGTGACAAAGTGGCAAAGCAACATTTAAAAGATATTATATATCATGCTAAAGAGAACATACTCATGGCAGGAGACCTCAACTGTATAATGAAAGATTCTGACACTAATGCAAAAAACATACATAAGAAAATGGCACTAACAAAGGTACTAACTGATTTTATTCATACTTTTAATATGGTCGACATTAAGAAAATATGCTGATCCAAATACATTTTTTCACACATTATTCTCACTGACATGAGACACATTCATTGATAGAGTGTATATATCAAGGGACTTAACAACAAAGCTAAATAAGGTCAAAGTATTTACATGTCTATTGTCAGTTCATAATGCAATCACTTTTGAACATCTATAACTAGAATACCGTCATATATAGCAACCTTAAAGGATTTCAAGGACTTTTATACTAAAGAGATACAAACATTCTCAGAAATAAATCTCACAGATGACGTGTCAGAGATATAAATATGGGATTCTTTGAAGTCTTTTTTATATGGTAAAGTATTAGCATGGTTTAATAACAAGAAAAAACAACGGAACAAATATTTACTCAAATTACAAACAAGAATAGGCAATCTAAAATTAGACATTCAGAAAGGAAAGATGAATTTAATAACTGAACTAGATAAAATGAACTAAAAATATCTAGAGATGCTATATTACAAGACAATGATCAACCTTGAAAAAAATCAAACTATGTTCTTATTAAATATAATCCCAGAAATCAGAAAAGAATAGCAAATAGAACTAAAACGATTATAAAGGCAAATCAGATAAAGGAAGTATACATTCCAGATACTAAGAAAAAAGTAATAGATCTAGAGGGAATACTAGAAGCTTTCAAATTATATTTTCATAAAGTTAACATAAAAAATGAAAAAATGAATCTCAAAACATGTTAAAGTTTTTCTTGAGGATACATGTTAAAATTAAGTTATCAGATGAGCACATAATGTTAATAGAGAAACAAATCACAATGACTGAACTTAAATCCCAAATTAAAAACTTAAAGTTAAATAAAGCCCCAGGAATAGATAACATGATCCCTGAAATGTTTAAACTACTAAATGAAGGAGCATTAACACTTTTGTTAAGAGTGTTTACATTAGCAAAAGATGGCAAAAATATTCCACTTACTTAGAAATATACAATAATATCACCTATTTTGAAATCAGACAAAAACGCAAGAGAATGTTGATCATACAGACAAATATCTTTACTAAATGTAGATTATAAGATGTTTAAGGCAATACATGCAGCTAGAATTAAACAGCTACTTCCCTTGTTAATAGATGAGGGTCAAACAGGCTTTATGAAGGATAGAAGCACATACAATAATATTAAAAGAATCTTATCTTTAATTGATTATATAAATATTACATATATAACATGACTGTGGTTAGCTTAGAAATAAATAGTGTCTTTGATTCTGTCCACTGGAATTATTAAAGGTCAGCATTAGAGGAATATGGATTCTCAAAAAAAATTACACTATTAATCAAATCCCTTTATGGGAGGTCCTCAGCTTATATAAAAATAGGGTCATACTTTTCTAAATCTATTGAAATTACTAAAGGCAAAAAACAGAGATGCATATTGTCATCATTACTATTTGCTATGGTTATTGAACTGTTTGCTAACAACATTAGAATGAATAAAAATGTTAAAGGCATACGATTAAATAGAAGCATAGAAATGAAAGCTCAGCTATTTGCAGATGATATTCTGTTAACTGCAAAAGATAATAACAACTAATTAAATGCTCTATTAAACTCAATTGAACACTTTCAGAAAATTTCAGGCCTTAAATTTAATGAAAATAAGACAAAAGTGCTATTAATAAAATGTAATAAAAAAGATATAGACAAGGAATGTGTTAAATACATAACTCCTAATAATGAAAGTAAATATTGATGGGTAATAATAACAGATGATCTAGATAAAGCAATAAATATAAAGTATACTAATATCCTAAATAATATCAAAAATCTCATAAGAAATGAAATAAGTTTTTTTTCCTCAATTGAAGATAGATTATACACAATTAAAATGATTATTTTTCCAAAATTATTATACTTTATACACACTTTCTCTATTTCTTCCTCTAAATCATACATTAAAAATGTAAATAAATTAATGTTAGATTTCCTATGATATCCTAATAAACCCAGGATTAATGTGAATTATCATTTAAGTGATTGGGAAGGAGGAGGGGTTAGTCTCCCAGATATAGAGATATACACAGTATCATTTATTATAAAAACAATAACCTTATGGATAAATACTGCTTATTCTGCCAGATGGAAAAAATTAAATGACATAATATGGTTAGAATCTGGTTCTGCATTGCCACCTCAATATGCAGACTTGATATCACACAATTTTCTTTGGATAATAACAGAACATTTTATTGAAATTAATCACAAACATATAGATTCAAAATTCATAAAATATATTTAAATGAATACATAATTCTAATGAACAAGAATCCTAAAATAAAAGCTTGATCATTTGTGTTATTTCCTATTGCATGCACATAGAATAATATTAAAACCTTTGATATAGCGACAAGATTCTCAGATACAGTGATTTGAGTTATTGGTATCAACTCTTTGAACATGGAACAGTTCTAACAATGCAACAAATGAGAAACAAATTTAATATAGATAATAATTTATGGTTAACTATACAGGATATAAGGCAATATACAATGAACATAATAGAGGCAATTCAATTAACAATTAGACAAAATGCACCCACATTTATAGAATATATAGTCTTCACAACAACACAAGCTGTGCATGAGAAAGGTCACTTAACAATTTATAAAATAATGAAGAAAACAAAATTATATCACAAAGAAAACTTTTGGTACTACTATAAGACAGTTAATGATCAATTCCCTAATGATAAAGATAAACAATTAATGCTTCTCTCTGTAAAGCAAACATCTCTTCATTACAATGGAAGCTGTTTACATGGAAATTTATACGTAGATCATTTATATCACCTCACAAATGGAACTAATGTTTAAGCAGGATATTGGGTGTTGGAGATGTAAAATAAAATTGAAAGAGGACTGGCAGCACATGTTCTATGATTGTCACCTGCTTAAATAATTTTGGGACAATGTAAATTACTTCTTACAAATAGTTTTTAATGATAAGTTTCAGTTATCTAAATGTTTGATTTTATTTAATGCTCCCATACCATAATATATTCCCAGGAAAACTAATCTCATTATTATGGGGTAATATTAGCCATGGCATGTAAAGTCATTAAAAATAATCGGAAAAGTGAGATTTCTACCTCCTTTAAAGAATACAGAAACATAATTTTAAGATTCTCACAAATGGAAATGAATACCATCAGAAGAAGAACAGAAAGAATCACATCATATTATAATTCATGGCAAAATGTGACTGAAATACTAAAAAAGGGTGACTGTAATATATTATAAAATGAATCAGGATTGTACAACAGTGAATCATGTTTGTAAATGTAGGCACTCTTGTACATAGTTTTGTTTTTGTTGATTATAGTTGTTAAAAGTATATTGTTATTGATCTGCTTTAGTTGTGAATATTTTTTATTAAGTTAAGAAAATATATTTATTCTGGAAAATTCAACAAAAAATATTTTAAAGGAGATCTCTCTTTCCCATGTCCATATTTCTTTTTTATACTTTTCAAAAATGTCTACATTTTGTTCTTTATATTTTTGCATTTCCTCAGTTGCTCCTTTTTCCAAACAGCCCAAGGTTTCTTGGTCTATATAATGTTTTTCATAAATCTGTTTCACTAATAAACACAAATTTTTATTTGAAGCTTTTGTGCAAGCATTGTTCTTTCCTCTAATTTTTCTCTTAATATGTGTGTATATCTTCTATCTGAAAATTTGTGCTTCTTCCATAATATTAACAATAAATAATTTATTTCTTATCCTGGATAGACAACTCTATCATCTTTGTGGCTCATTTTTGGCTATCAGTTTTTGCAATTTTTGTGGACTACTACTTCCATCTACAACAGGGGGGGCATCCTCCCCCTCAGCCTGGCCTAGCCCTATTTTAGGAATGTTTCCATGTCTTGAGGATTCTACACTTCATTTTTTTCCAGTCTTGGCACCAGTGCCACTAGTCGGATTGGGCACTTTTTTATTCTGGGTCTTGTGCACCCAGCTATCTTTTTTATGTTTTATCCTACTCCTGTTCATGATATATGCTATATAAAATATTGTCTATATATCACTGTCATCTTGGTGAGATTTTTGGTTCCTATGTGAGTTACTCAAAAGGATTAAAAGTGCTGCTTTTCACTGCTGTACTTGCCAATCAAATTAGGCATGTCAGACCTTCTGTGGAACCTAAGTTCAGGTGGATGCCTCTACTCTTATCAGTGGCTGGAACACTGCAGGCCCAGACCTAGGAAGCCAAATATGCCTTTATGGTGCATTGAATAATACTCCACCCTTTATAAACAGAGTTATACTAGGTGCCAATAGTATCTGCATCAAAAGTGGAGAGGAATAAGCTAATATTTTTTACATATTCTGGTCATACCCTCATTACATCAAGTTTTAGAAAACGATTCAGGATAAGGTGTGTTCTATTTTAAGTTGTTCAGGCTTACTTACTAAGGAATAACAGCTTCTGAGAATCTCTTGTCAGAGTACAGCCAGGATAATAAGCATGGTCTCTCTCTCTTTCCCTCTCTCACTCCCTCTCTCTCTCTCCTCTGTCTCACTCTCTTCATCTCTCAATATCAATGGCAAAGACTGATAAAGCCCTGGCTATGATGTAGGTCACACATTTGATTAGTAGCTCAAGTGCTTGATAATACTGTCAGGAGAGGCTAGGCATGTCCATTGTGGAGAAGAGAAAAGTATAGTTGTGTAAGTTTAACTTACCATAGCAGTAGGTGTTCAAAATGATAACTGCTACAGTATCCTTAGTTAAATGGGGATATATCCTGCCAAGGATATACAGATGGCCAGCTTCCAAAGCTTTTGAGTATCTTCCATGTACCCAAACTTTCAAGCAACTCGAGATGAACTGACTAAAAGATAAGTTTGGGCAGAAGGTCCTTCGGAGCTTTCCTGCCAATACAGAGAGGGATGCTGATACTTGAAAGGACAATGCTAGTAATAACAAACAATAAATGTCCACACCATGACATAAAAAACATACCAAAAAAACAAGGGGGATGGAGGGATGGAGGGAGTGACTCCTGCTGCAGTGATATTTTGAACATCTACTGGTATGCTAAGTTTACTTATGCAACAGTACTATGTTTATCATATTGATCAATACTGCAGTAGCCTTAGCTATATAGGTAGATTACCATAGCTAACTATATTTGGAAGGAGGAAGGAAAAGGGACCAGGAGCACCTGGAGAATGGTCCTAACAAAAGTTGATCTTGACCTAGAGAAGGAACCTCGCTTATAATACTTTGTAAAATTATGTACACAAAAGTAGCAGCTTCTAGAATACTTCTAGAATACAACCCTTTCCAAAAAGCCATATAAGAAGCCAAGGCCCTGGTAGAGTGAGCCTTGACCCTGCCTGGAACATATTCATCATGGTGAGTATAACAAAAGTTAATAGCCTGTGACAACCATTTGGAAATAGTCTGTTTTAACACACTTTGTTCCTCCTTCTTAAAACTGTCCAGCACCTTGGTGAAACCAAAAAACTGTTTAATTGTGGCAACTCCAAAAGCTATAGTAAAACTATAGCTATAACAAAGCAGTCAAACCGGTTTTGGCATCTATATGCCTTCCTCAGTGAACATAGCATACAAATATTTCATGATTTAATACACATCACATTTCGTTTATTAATTAATTAAAGTTGCTCAATAAGACCAGTTCTGAACAATCCCCCTAGTCTAATGATCCAATTACGTTCTTTGGTGTTTAAAATAGAGGGCCAACCCATTTTGCTCTGTCTATTCCCTTTTATTATATAAACAATAATAATAAAATTAAACTGTGCTGTAGTATGTTGTAAAGTATGTTTAAATAATGAGCTGGAAGCTCTTTTGTTACGAATATCACTGAGATGTTCAGAGACCCTCACCTGCAGAAACCTAGATGTTTGGCCTACATAAAAAGCTTAGCAAGAACAACTGGCTATATAAATTAGCCAGTCTGTGCTGCATTTCCCAAAAAATGAGATGTCATAAACACTGGAAGTATTTGCAGTGGTAAAGCTCTTAGATTTACAGACATGTTGACAGGCTGAACAATGACCACAGGGGAAACAACCCTTGAGTAGATCTCTGAATAGGGTAGTTTGTGATGAAGTCCCGGATGTTAGTGGAAAGGATGGAAGGTATACAGGAACACTGCTGTCCAAAGAAAATAAAAAGCATCTGTCTTCCAGGCTTTCTTGCATGGAGTCATGGAATTTTTCCAGTTGATTGTTCAGACATTAGTCAAATAGGTCTACTTGAGGAACTCCCTAGAGATGGATCAAATCTTGGAAGACCCTTTAATCTAGTTTCCATTACTGAAGATTTGTCCTGGTCCTGTTCAATTTGTCTTCCACACACTTTTTCTCTGACTGAATGTAGGATGCCTGCAGAGTAAGATTACACTGTGAAGCTATATCCCAAGCTAACATGGCTATTCTGTAAAAGGGGTATGGCCTGGCTCCTCCTTGCTTGTTGATGTACTATGTATGTGATTGTGGTATTTTCTGTAACCACTTGAAGGGGTCCCAGGAACCAAAGAGGGTTCAGAGAGTTGAGTGTCTTGATCAGGGTAACCATATCCTTGATATTTATGCACTTGCATCTGTTCTTGGTGTCCCACATCTGCTGCACTTTTATCCCAACCAAAGCTGCTCCCCAAGCAAAGACTGAAGCATATGTGGTGTTGATACCTGAACCAAAAAGACTTCAGATACCACTGTATATTTCTCATGTGGAGTCTTACCCGTTGTATCATGAGAATCATAGATGTAATGAGACCCACAATTCTATGGTAGTCCTTCAAATTGACTGAAGTCTGAGTGGAAAACCTTAGAAACAGATCTAGATAAAGATCTATTTTTCCATTAGAAGAAAAGCTCCTTGAACTGAGGTGTCTAGTTAACTTCCCAGGAGCACAACCCTGTGTAAGGGAGTCAAGAAAGACTTTTGAATGTTCTCTCAGAATCCCAGCTTGTGCATGAGATCTCTCACTCAAGAAAGAGACTTCTGATATGTTGAAAATGACGCTTCCTTAAGCATTGCCTGGCAGAAAGTAAATCAAGTGCTGGAAACAGAAGACTGTAATAAATTATAATCTTATTTAAAGATACATTCAAGAAAAAGTTTTCAAGTATAGACATCCTGTGTAAATAGTTGGTTTTGTAATGTTTGTTTTTGGAATTGTTTCTCCACTTTAAGCTTTCACTATGTAAATATTTCTTTGATATACATACTGTATATATGTTTATGTTTCTGAAAATCAATAAAATGTATTTAGTAAAAAAAAAAGAAAATGACTGCAAAGATAAGCAAGTCATCTAAATATGGAAAAATATGGATACCCTGTAGCTTGCAATGAGCTATAAATGGAGCCAGCCACTTTATGACATTCTTGATAGTTGATAATCCAAACAGTAAGGCAAACAACTGATAATGTGATCCAGACACACAAAACCTTAAGCAATGCCTGAAGTCTGAATGAATAGGAATGACATGATAAGCATCTTTTAAGTTTAGTGTTACAAGGAAACTTGAAAGAGGAAGAAAATGTAATAGGTTGTGAAGTGACATAATTTTGAATTTGGGCATTATTGCAAACATGTTTAGGATAGAAAGATCCAGATCTGATCTCCAAGCATTTTCTTATTTTGGCACTAAGAACATCCTTGAATAAAACCCCTTAGCTACCTGGGAAGGAGAAAATTATTTTATCACTCCTTGGGACATCATGTGATAAAGAAAAAGCGGAAACAAAAGTGTCCTGTCCACCTGGTGAATCTGGGCATACTGGGGCAATGCAGCAATTGCCTCATGTACACAGACAACCCTCTCCTCCTACCACCCAACACTACAACCTGTGAGAGATGCACTTACATAGCCAAAATGGAAGCAAAGCTCTCTCCACCCAAGATTGTGCTAAACAGTCAAGAGGAGAAGGTTAACACCCACACTACACCTCAAGCAACACATAGCCCTTCTAAACCCGCACCACCAACACCCACATATAGCAACACTAAATCCACATATGCAGAGGCCCTTAACTGTAACCTGCCCAAGCAACAAAGATCTCTGAAGCTGAAACGCAAACAAACACCAATCACAACAAATGTGTCACATAGTTCACAACACCAGTGTGCCACCCAGCAACAGCCCCTAAGGCAAGACAATGTACCTAACACTTTAGTCATAGGTGACTCTATAGTCCGGCACACTGATGTCCCTCTCACCAGGTTGAATAAGGAGAAAATTACAGTCAGCTGCCTGTCAGGTGCCAGGATCCGCCACATAACGCATGCACTCAAGTCACTCCACAACAAGTACAAATATGACTCTGTCATTGTCCATGTTGGAGTGAATGACTTGAGACGTACCTCCCTGGACTACATGAAAAGAGACATGGAAGAGCTCTCGGATCATGTGGCCCAGGCAGGTATGACCCTAGCCCTGAGTAGCATCCTGCCTTCGCCCAGAATGATACCACAATATAAGGATAAAATGATTGACTTCAACAATTGGCTAAGCTTATGGTGTCATTCAAAGGGGATCCAGTATCTGTCTGACTGGGATGACATGATTGACAGACCACGATGCTTTGCCAGAGATGGTCTGCACCTGTCGCCCCTGGGATTCAGGTTACTGGCTAAGGCTCTTGCCACCCCTATAGTGCCTTTTTAGGCAAACTTCAAAGGACAAAACCACCACCGTAACAGGTACAAGCATGCAAAATCTGAAGGTAATGCTACTCAATGCTAGAAGTCTAAACCTCAAAATGCACTCTCTCGAGGCACTCCTAAAAATGGAGAACATCGATATCTGTGCAGTAACTGAGACCTGGTTCAAGGCTCCAGAGAACACCCCTGCAATACCAGGCTACAACTCTTACCACACTTTTCGGCCACCAAACCAGGACCGAAACACTAAAGGTGGAGGAGTGTCAATATTCACCAAGGATATTCACACCACCAGGCTAGTTGGCCAACACAATGTGTCTGAAATTCTCCAAGTGCAACTAACACTAGGTAAGACTGCAATCCAAATTGTACAGATCCCCCACCATACCCCAAGATTCTCACTACACCTTTCTAAACATACTGGAAAATATTAAGATAGAACCAAACACCCTAATACTGGGTGATTTTAACTACCCTGCCATTAAATGGGAAAACTACTCATGTCCCAACACCTTTGCGCAACGGTTCTTGGAATTCATAAATTCCAATGCCCTGGATCAACTAATCCATAGTCCCACCAGGGGCTCCAATATCCTAGACCTGGTCATTACCAACATGGGAAATCAATGCTCCATACCTATGGTCACCCCCTCGTTAGTCAGGTCTGACCATAAGCTAATCACCCTTAACATCCACATCCCACCCCACCCCCAGTAAAGAAACCACCATAAAAACTTCTCCAAAGCCAACTTTATGCTACTCAAGTCAGAAGTGACAAACTTCATGACACCCATGCAGACGGGAACTGAAAGTTCAACTGCTGAATCCTACACTAAGGCACTGTACGAGCACATCCACTCATGCATGAATTGTGCCATCCCAAATAGAACCAAAATGCTCTCATCCAAAAAGGAAGCCAATCTGGTGGTCCCCTGCCATAAACAAACTTTACAACAAAAGGAAGAAACTTTTGCAGAAAAGAGGAAAATCCCAGGATGCAAAAAACTCCCTTACTAGCCTCAGTAAGAAACTGAGATGCCTCATAAAATCCTCCAAAGCTAGTTACGAAAATAAAATTGCCAAAGATTCCAAAGACAACCACAAAGCATTCTATAACTATGTCAAGAATCTAAATGGCAATGCTCAGATCTGCTCTGAGCTAAAACAGAATGACATTAAATATACTGATCCGAAGGATATTGCCAATATCCTGGCAGATCGATTCAGTGCCAACTTCACCCCCCTCTCACCCCCTAAATGGCCCATCTCAATACCGGAAGATTGCCAAATTCCAGTAATAACGGCCACACAGGTACAAAACGCACTCTCTAAAGCCAAGAATACAGCATCCATGGGACCAGATGACATCCCGAGCTGTGTACTACATGATCAAATCAAAAGAAGAGCACAGTGTACTACATGAACTACAATATGAACTGGCACCTCACCTAAGTGTCATGTTTAATCATAGCCTCACCTCAGGTTTCGTGCCCACTGAGTGGCGCAGAGCTACAGTTATCCCAATCCACAAGGGAGGATCCACCTTGGATCCCGGAAACTACCATCCCATCAGTCTGACAAGCCTTATCTGCAAGGCCATGGAGCGTATTATCATGGAACTTATAAACAAAGACATTGGCAACCTTCAAACACTGGACCCCACCCAGTTTGGGTTTGTGAAGGGCCGATCTTGTCTCCTGAACCTGATTGACTTCTTTGAATCAGTCTCCAGAGCCATGCACAAGGGTAAGGTGGTCCACACAGCCTATCTAGACCTTGCCAAGGCCTTTGACACCATCCCCCACTCTGGAATCATAGATAAACTTACTAAGTTGGGCATTAATCCCTATGTCACCCAATGGGTTGCTAAATGGCTTACTGATAGAACCCACACTGTAAAAGTAGCCGACTCCAAATCCAGCTCCAGACAAGTGACAAGTGGAGTACCTCAGGGTTCAGTCCTGGGGCCGCTCTTGTTTGGTATCTACTTCTCTGAAGTACAGGTCAACACTAAGGGACTCTGGCTAACAAAGTTTGCAGATGACTGCAAACTGGGAGCCATTATTGAATCCCAAATGATGTGGATACTCTACAAAAGGGCCTTACAGAAACAGATGCTTGGTGCCAGAGCCATGGGCTCAAGCTCAATGCCAAGAAATGTATTGTTATCCCCTTTGGGAAAAAAACATGTATCCATGAATTACCATATAGGTGGCAGTACACTAAACAAAGAAAGTGTGATAAGAGACTTAGGGACACAGGTGGACAGTGGTCTCACCTTCGATAACCACATCGCCACAACAGTCAGGAAATCCTTCTATGTGGCACACCTCATCATGAAGGGCTTTTCATCCAGAAAAAAGGAGGTCATTGTCCCACTGTACTCATCCCTCATTAGACCCATTATAGAATACAACGCCCCATTTGGTATGTACCTCTCAAGACATCTGCAACAACTGGAAAGGCCTCAGAAATACCTCACTAAAAGAATCACAGGCCTAAAGAAGATGCCCTACGCAGACCGCCTTAAAAAACTCCAGCTATACTCTGTCGCATATCGTCTACTCAGAGGCGATCTCTACTTAACATACAAGGCCATGTCAAACCCAGAGCTGTTGGACATGCTACACTTAAAGAAATCCCAATCCCTCAGAGCTACACGCTCCAGGGATCTAAACATTGCCATCACAATAAACAAAACATGCTGGAGGGATAGGTTCCTGACCCAGAGACTCCCCAGACTCTGGAATAGATTGCCCATACATGTCAAGCAGAGTGCCTCTTTGGACCTCTTCAAGAGGAACCTTGACGATTGAATGGGACAAAGGAAATTCACCCCAGGGATCACGTCAGTTGCCCTGCTAGACAGGGGTCCAGGAAAGTAAATAATGTGGGAAGAAATAGCCAGGGAATTGTTATGGCTAGGCTTGTATAGACCCTAGGGCTGATAGCCTAGTACCAACCTATGAACCTATGAACCTATGTCTGATCTACAAGATGAGGAATGATCCCATGAAAAGGAGGAATTTTCTCCCACTGCCATCTGTAATCTTGTTGAATGATTTTCAGCACTCATTTGTCTGGCGCAATATGGTGCCAAACAGAAAAAAAATGGAGATTCAGACTTTCTGGAAGACAATAGGGGTCGGGAGCAAAGGGGTCACAAGGTCTCTTGAGCAGTCATTCAGACTAGTTGGTCAGCCATTGGTTTTTGGAGGTTTGAGACTTCTTTTTGGAACCCTCTTTCCACTTCTTAAATGTCTGTTTACCTGAATTCTGTTGACAATTTAATCTATTTTTTTGCCAAAATTTAATGAAGAGAAAGAAAATCCCTTGGATAATTTGGAAAAGAATGGTTGAAAAATCTTAGAAATTCCCTGGATCAGCTGGCCCATTGCATCACACTGGTTTATCACCTTTGCAGCAAAGGGGCAAACACTAAATTGCTGTCTAAGGGAAAATGTAAAACCGCATTTTTTAAATCATCTGGAAGGTTCTGAGAACTCAGGCAAGTAAACCTCCTTAAAATATTACCAGTGGCAGTAGCCCTGGAAGAAGTATCAACAGGATCATGCACACTGCAAACAATGAGTAGTGACCTGTGCAACAGAAGAAACTAAGCTACTTAAAGTATTTGTTTCTTCACACACAAAAAAAAAAAAACTGTAGATAAACCATTCTTTATATTTTCAAAATAGGTCAGAACAAACTTTAGCATATGAGCCTGAAAATTAAAATTCTCAAAATCAGATCTCTAGAGTATATAATGTTTCCCCATACCTATCAATAATTTTTCCATCCTTTTAGAAAGGATAGGATTGGAATTAAGTAAGTGCTTAGCAGCAGTGGAATCACCTAAGGCTACAGCTACTGGGTCAGGTTTGGGAATAGTGAATATGCATTTAAAATACTGATGAAATTTATATATCCTATCTTCGTTTTTGGGGAAAGCAGGCTGACTATCAGGTAAATTGCAAACAGTAAGATATACATCATCTAAACCAGAGAGTAAAGGAGGTGACTTCAATTACCCTAATATAGACTGGGAACACTACTCAAGCCCAAACACCCTAGCCCAAAAGTTCCTGGAATTCATAAACTCAAATGCCATGGAACAACTAGTCACCATCCCAACAAGAGGAGAAAACATACTTGATCTCATCATCACGAACATGGGAGCACAATGTTCAACACCGGAAGTATACCCCTCACTGGTGAGATCAGATCACAAACTAATCTCGCTGGAGGTCCTCATCCCACCCCCACCTGAAATAAAAAAGACCACAGTAAAGAACTTCTCGAAAGCCGACTTCACACTTCTAAAGACTAGTGTGGTCTCCTTTAAGGCCCCGAGCCGACGGAAAACAGTACTCAAGCCGCTGAATCACTTACAAATGCCTTCTACCAGCACCTGCAGGACTGCATGGATAAGGCAATCCCAAGCAAAACAAAGACTCTTTGTACCAAAGGCAAGCGTCCACTCTGGTGGACCCCAGCCATAAACAAACTCTACAACAAAAGGAGGAAGCTACTACAAGATAGAGCAAAATCCTTAAAAGGTAAGACACCCTTGATCACTATAAGTAAAAAACTAAGAGCTCTCATAAAATCATCCAAAGCAAATTTTGAGAGAAAAATAGCTAAAGACTCAAAAGACAATCATAAGGCCTTCTTTAGCTATGTTAGAAACCTGGGAGGAAACTCCCAGATATGCTCAGAACTAGTTCAAAATGATGTGAAGATTACTGATCCTACAGACATTGCCAACATACTGGCTGACAGGTTCAGTGCAAACTTCTCCCTCCCCTCCCCCCCAAAAGGAGAGATATCTATACCAAGCGATTGCAGCCCCCCAAACATCTCCAACGCCCAAGTGAGAACTGCTCTCTCCAAAGCAAAAAACACAGCATCCATGGGACCTGATGGTGTCCCCGGCTGTGTGCTCCACGAACTCAACGAGGAATTAAACCCACAGCTAGGACAGCTGTTTAATCATAGTCTTACCTCTGGATACGTACCCAGGGAGTGGTGCACTGCAACTGTGGTCCCACTTCACAAAGGCGGTGCCTCCACCGACCCTGGAAATTACCGGCCCATTAGCTTGACAAGCCTTATCTGCAAAGCCATGGAGAGGATCATAATGGACCTCATAAATAAAGACATAGGGAATTTGCAGACTTTGGATCCATCCCAGTTTGGCTTTGTCAAAGGCAGATCATGCCTTCTAAACTTGGTTGACTTTTTCGAAACAGTCACCAAAGCCATTGATGAGGAAAGGCAGTCCATACAGCCTACCTCGATCTGGCGAAGGCCTTTGATACAATACCCCACTCGGGTATCATTGAAAAACTCATCAGCTTAAATGTTAACCCATACATCACAAGATGGGTTGCAAACTGGCTGAGTGACAGAACCCACAGGGTCAGAGTTGCTGGCGCCATGTCAGACTCAAAGCCTGTCACAAGTGGTGTACCACAGGGCTCAGTCCTGGGCCCACTCTTGTTTGGCATCTACTTTTCCAAGTACAAGCAAACACAGGAGGGTTATGGCTGACAAAGTTTGCAGATGACTGCAAACTGGGCCATAGTAGAAAACACATCTGACACAGATATCCTTCAGAAGGGTCTCACAGAAACGGATAACTGGTGCCAGAGCCATGGCCTAAAGTTAAATGCCAAAAATGCATAGTCATACCCTTCGGGAAAAACAAGGTTACCCCTAGCTACCAAATAGGTGGCAATCCACTGAGTACAGAAGAAGTTATCAGGGACCTGGGGACCCAGGTTGATAGTAGTCTGTCATTCGACACCCATGTAGCTAAAGTAGTTAGGAAGACCTTCTACATTGCCCACCTTATCATGAAGGGATTCTCATCTAGATCAAGGGAGGTCATAGTCTCCCTATACTCATCACTCATCAGACCAATGATTGAGTACAATGCCCCATTCGGAATGTATCTGACCCGACACTTGCAGCAGCTGGAGAGGCCACAAAAGTTCCTCACCAAAAGGATAAAGGGTCTCAAACATCTGTCCTATGCTGCCCGACTGAAAGAACTCCAGCTCCATTCAGTCGCCTACCCCTTGCTCAGAGGTGAACTTTGCCTAACATACAAGGCCATGTCAAACCCAGATTTGATGAATATGCTTCACCTCAAAAATCTAGATCCGTCAGAGCCACAAGGGCGGGAGACTTAAACCTCGACACGGCTATTAATAGGACGTGCTGGAGGGATAGATTCATCACCCAAAGACTCCCTATGCTGTGGAATAAAATCCCGGTATATGTGAGGCAGAGCACCTCGCTGGCCTTGTTCAAGAGAAATCTTGACCAATGGATGGGAGATCGCAGATATACCCCAGGGATTACCTCAGTGTCACTGCTCAACAGAGGCACAGCAAAATAATGGGTATAGTTCCCCATACTAAAGGGGTGGCGTAAGCCACAAAACTATGGGCTAGGCTTGTAAATGCCCTCGGGCAGATAGCCTAGTATGAACCTATGAACCTATGAACCTATAGGTACAGGGTTTTGAAAAATCCTTCTGTAATAAGTCATGGTATTTTCGAGGGACTGAGAAACCTCAGTGTTCTCCCACTGAAAATACTAGGACATTCTAGCAATAGTCTCAGAGAAAGAGAAACACTCAGAGGAAGAAGTTTTTTTTTCCCTAAAGTGAACTTATTTGTCTACTAAATGAAAGCACAAGCCGAATGCTGATCCTCAAAAGCCTCAGAAGTGTATTCATTGGCAGCAGTAAGCTCTGGAGGGCTTTGTGACAAGACTTGTCTTTTAGTCAGTTAATCTTGAGCTGCTTGACAGCTTGGGTGCATGGAAGGTGCCCTGAAGCTTTAGAAGTTGGCTAGCTGTTATATCCTTGCCAAAATATAACCCATATAGCTAAGGTTATTGCAGCAGTAATTAATATGAAGAACATGTAGTGGTTCCAACCATGTACAGCATCAGATATATGGAGATAAGGCTACCTGGGAATATAACATCAACCTTGGGAGCTGGAATTAGACTCACCATACCACCAAAAGGGTGTGTACCCAGATGAGACATAATCATGATCCTCCACTGTGACAAAAATGAATCATCCTCCTACTCAGGTGGGGAGTTAGTCTATAATATACATCCTCATGGCTGGGGTGCCTGCAAGGACACTAAGCACTCTCATGGCTGCCTGTGAGATGGCCTCCTCCAGGCAGATTGGCTGTACTCAGCGGGGAGGGGGGTATTGATGTTTGGCTGGCATGGAGCATAAATCTCCTAAAAATAGATTTCTCATCTTTTGAAACCAGCTAATCATATCATTGGTTTACAACTGCTGCATATTATTTTTTACAGCATTAATACTGTAAATTATCTCTCCAATACACTGTTCTCCCCAGAGTTCTGAATTACTAAGCAAACAAGCTCTACACATATTTAACTGATGAAGCACAATATTGGCAAATAAGTCAGTATTATATATTGAAATGCAGTCATGCTGAAAATATGGGTATTCAAATGATACAGTTTGAAAGGATGGTGTTTAAATATATTAGATCAAACTATTACTGAGCTTGAGGGAGAAAAACAATACAGACTGTCTCAAAAAACTCCAGCTTTACTCCATAGCATATCGCCTACTCCAAGGTGATCTCTGCCTAACATATAAAGCTATGTCAAACCCAGAGCTGTTGGACATGCTACACCTAAAGAAATCCCAATCCCTCCAAGCTACATGCTCTAGGGACCTAAACATTGTCACCTCAATAAACAGGACATGCTGGAGGGATAGATTCCTGTCCCAGAGACTTCCCATACTCTGTAACAAGCTACCCCATCTATGTCAAGCAAAATTCCTCATTAGCACTATTCAAGAAAAATCTTGATGAGCGGATAGGAAATAGGAAATACACCCCGGGGATCACTTCTGTGGCTCTGCTTGACAGGTGTACATTAAAATAACTTTCTTGGGTGGCGTAAGCCAGGGAATCTTGTTGGCTGGGCTTACTTAAGCCCTTGGGCCGATAGCCTAGTACCTACCTATGAACCTATGAAAAATTAAACATAATCCAGGTTGCTCATCAACATAGTACGTGGTTACATACATACATGCATTCTATGCAGTATGCTTATTATACTGCCTGTTATTGACAAGATTCAAAAACATGAATCACAACATTGGCAGACAGCAGGCCAATGATGGAAATGTGTACAAAAACAGCACATAGTACACTCCTGTCTGCTAAGCAGTGCAGTGCGTCAGTCCAGCACAGGGCACCAGGGAACAACTTCTGGTTAAGTTATTCCCCTGTCTGACATAATTCACTCAGTTGCTGTTTTATGTTCCATTGTCATGCAATACAACTATTCAAAAGATTTTTGATTTATCAGGCATGATAACAGAGTCATTATCACAATGGTAACCAGGCAGTTCATCAAACATTCAGAATATCAGATAATCAGCCAAATACTACTTTAATCACAGAGTGCTGGAATTACTTTGCCAGAGGGCACAGTACAGCTGTGAGTGGAAATGTTCCCTTTACTTGCAGGTGTATGACCTGGAGTTGAGATATATAAGTAGTGGAGGGGGAGTGCAAGGATGGGGCTTCACCCCATAACAAAACAAGTTTTCTTTTCTTTTCTTTGGTTTTTCAATATGTTAGGTTTTGACTAAAATTATCAATGTTTTGTGGTTCACTGTGTTTGTCTTTTAAGGACATATCCCTAACACACCACAGTATGGTAATGGGGCCTATGTAGTGCTCTTGAGAGCCCCCATTGACAGGAGATCAGAAACATCATTGCATGAGGGCAGGGACAGTCTGGTTGAGGAAGCATGTTTGCCTGCACCCCAGAAAACACTTGTCAGAAGGGTTTTTCCTACCATGTAGAAACACAATGATAGTCATGCTCTGTTTACTGAGGAGCACATCAACAACAGCAAGGAGGAATTAGCAAGGTTACAAGACCTACCAATCTGTGGGTATGTAATGTTAGTACTGAAGGTTACCCCACTGGGACTTTGCATGCAGCTGTTGTAGTGTTGTGAATCACATGCATTCATGGGGAGAGAATATTCATGCATGTACTCTGTGGACAGAGTTCTATGATTGCACAAGCAAGACTTTGTAAAATGTCTTAGCCCACTGTGTATCATTAATTATGAATCACCTGGGTCTTTGATATACAGTTCTACTGCATACTAACCCTGCTTCAGGTGGTACAAGGTTTATGAATCCCACCCAATAGTTCTAAATGTACAAATAGGATTAACAATGGTCAATGACACACAATGACCTTTTAAGCATTAAGATTGGACTCTACTTTATTTGCACAATACATTTGTCAGTGGTTTCAACTACTGAGAAATAATTAGTGTGTGAATTAAAGAAAAAAACAAAAAAAAACAATGGTTAAATACATCAGGCAACAAGTACGTCTAGGTTATTTGATAATTACAGATTGTAACAAAAAATGCATTGTTAAGAACAGCTAAGGTAAATATGAGAAAATGACTGGGGTTGTACCAAGATCTGTGAACTAACAATGGTACAATGGAAATTAAAATTTTAACCTGTAAATAAAAATCAGAAAGACCAAATTGAAAATAACAATGAAAATAAGAACTCTATACTGAAATGTTGGGTGGTATTTAGTCTTTACACAAATCTGTAAAGGCAATTTGCGGTGTTTGTGCATTTCCACAGCAAAGGTGCGATTCATAGAAATGCAAATCAGTATATGCTAATAAATCCTTCATCCTTCTGTTTGAGGTTTATAGTCATAATTTGGCACGTTATAACACTGTCTGCAGATTCTTTATAAGAGGAGCAATAATATATCTTCTATTTACTTTGCAATCCATGAAGATGCTTTCCTTTGCTGCTAGCCTTGCTATTTCTCAGTGTGACTTTCTGGTCTTGGCTAAGGCAAAACCACCTGCACTTCACAGCACCCATGACACCAGTCAGAAATCCACAGGCCCATCTTACCATCAAGAGTGTTTGGCATGCTGAAAATTGAGTTTAGAACCTGGATGAATCTGAGGGTGCCCTTCAGGATGACCCAGCTACTGCATGCAGAATGTTTACTTCATGTTGCAGTCTGCACAACATGATCAAGTGCCAATCTGGTGGTGAAGTAATCCATGCAGCTGTCAGTTCCAGTCCTACTATGACTAGTAATGACCAGCTGGCAGCTGCAGTAAGTTATTACACACTGCAGCCTCATGCACTGCATATGGCTGCAGAGATAAAGAGGCAGCGTCTAGTGCAGAATTGTGGACCAAGACATTCATAAGTCCATAGGTTCATAGGAGGTTATGATGCTAATGACCCTAAGCCTTAACAAGCCTAGCCATATAATACCCTTGTTCCCTAGTTGACCATGGTTAGATCATTGTTATTAATATAACGAATCAGTGATTAGCACCTACTACCTCATGAGGGACATAGGGCCCACCCCCTGGGACACATTTATAGTCTCCCATCCAATTGTCACAATTGCACTTATATAGGATCATTGAAGAGCTCTGCTTCACATGAAGTGGGAGTTTATTCCAGAGAAGCAGCAATCTCTGTCTGTCTCTCCAGCATATTCTGTTTATGTCACAGGCTAGGATGAGATCTCTGGAGTGAGTTACTCTTGTCCCATTTGATTTCTGGACATGCAGCATTTTCATTAGGGCAGGGTCAGAGATCACTGTGTAGGCCAGGCACAAGTTGCCTTGCCTCTCAGTAGCCTGTAGGATACAGGAAAAAGAGACAGAGCCTTCAGTCTTTCTGTGTAGGTCATGTTTTGGAGGCCCTCAATTTTCTTGCTTAGAAACCTCTGTGGTCTCTTCAGTTTTTGCAGGTGTCTAGTGAGGTACGTACAAAAGGGAGGATTGTACTCAATTAGTGGTCTGATGATAGTCGAGTATAGAGGAGATGTAACATCCTTAGTTTTGCATGTGATGCCCTTATTTATGAGATGCACAATGTAGAAGGGTTTCCTTACCACTGTGGAGACATGGTGATCGAAGTTTTAATTGCTGCCATCCTGTGTTCCCAAGTCTGTCACCACTGTGTTGATTTTAGGGGAGGGGTGTTATCTATAATGTAATTTGTAGGGGCATCATCTTTGCCAAAGGAGATAATGATGAACTTTTTTGCATTTAGGTTTAGATCATGACTTGGGCACCAATCATTAGCCTGCGTTAGCCTCTTTTGCAATATGTTAATATCATTGGGCAACTCAATGATTCACCTATTTTGCAGTCATCTGTGAACTTGGTAAACCACAGGCCATCCACATTTGCCTGGATGTCCAAGAAGTAGATTCCAAAAGTAGAGGGCCCAGCACAGATCCCTGTGGCACACCACTGATAACTAGTAGCATAGACTAGATCCAGACTTTCTGAATTTAACCTGTTTTTTACACACTTGAACTCAGATCCAGCCATTTTACATTAAGAAGGGCTCCCCTGCAATATTACAGTGCGGATAATGAAGCAGGCACAGACAGAAAAAAAACAGTCTAAAAGGCACTGATTAATGCGGAAAAACAATTAAATGCAGTGGATCAGCACACATCTGCCACAAGGGTACAGAAAAACACCTTCTTAATGTAGAGTAGTTGGTTTGGAGCCCATGTGTAACAAGGCCACACAAACTACCTACAACAGCCCTACAACTAACAGATATAAGGTAATACAGTTCAATTGACTACTTAAAACAGCAGCAGCAGACAGTGCAGTTTTTTTTGTTGTTGTTTTTTGAAACTGTTGAAGTACAGTTACAGTATATGAGAGAAGTGCAAAAAAATACATAGTGCCCTTTTGTGTGTTTTCCAAATCATACAGACCAGGCAAACACCTACTGCCACCAGACAAACAATCCCAGTCCTCTCAATGCAAAAACACAGTAAAGGAGTGTCTGGAGTCAAATGTTACCATAAACAAACTTAGAAGATACAAAATGCTACTACAAACAATCCTAAAGATGCAGGTATAGCAGTTTACTTTAAACAGCTTATAAAATTGTGATTATTCAATAAAAGTGGATTGTTTTGCATAAATAAGCCATGAGCCACTTAACTGTACAGAATTTATAAAGGCGCAGGATAAGATGATTAATACGCCCTTCAGCCAATAAAACTACATGCAGAAATCTCAAATGTTTCACCAACCTAAACAGAACAGGCTACCTCCCAGTGTACTGGATGGAAAATCTGCAGATGTCTTGATGTAAAAACAAACGCTTGCTGAAGTGTAAAAATACACTACTTTATCCAAGTATCAAGTAACTCAGTACAACAGACAATGAGAGGCAAAGTGAACTTTTCATTACAAGCAAAAGGAAAGGCAAATAAATAATTCAATACATCAACAGCAGTGTAGAAAGGGAGGAGCATATTAAGCTCAACTTACAGTAGTGGTGGGCAGCTTAAAAAAATCACCAGATTCAAAAAGCAAACCGACAAAGGGGATGGCGGATGGGAAACAGAAGCAGGGAATCCCCAGGGAATCCCCAGCAGTGCTTTAGTTTCTGCAAGCTTGAAATTTCTTCAGCAAAAGACAAAGGGCTAGAAGTTTACTGTGTCTTTAAGTATCATTCAAGAGACAGTTAACCAATGACAAAACATGAAATGTGCAGCCTAGATAATTTAAGTCTATCTCCCACATACAACAAAAACATTAGACCAAGCAGATTTCTTAAAATAGAAAACAAACTGGAGGAGGTAAAACAGAAAACAGCCCTATCACAGACAAAAATATATAGGTTTACTTTCCTCACCCAGCAGGGAATCCCCATCAGTGCTTTAGTTTCTACAAGCTTGAAATCTTTTCAGCAAAAAGGTTAGTGTTTCCTTTCCTGTAAGAAAGTGTATAGAGTATAACTGATGCAAACAGTGATATGTGTGGGCTGTGGTGTGAGATGCATATTCTAATGCAACTGTTCATCAGACATTCCTTTTATTTTTAAATATATATTTTTTTAAATTTTAGAATGGGTACATATATTATTGCTTATAAAAAATATGCATGAGTACTTACTGCCCCTGTTCAGTGGTGTCATAAGGCATCACATAAGGAATCATTACATTTTTAACTGTTTTTCACAGTAAAAAATATACTTAGGTGGTGTACCTAAGTATACACATACTGATTCTCCTGAAGAAATACAATTAATAAAAAGTGTTACTTCAAAATTTAGCATGAGATTGTACCTTACAATTGAATGACATTTTGTTGTTGTTGTTGTTTTTTTGTATTATGCAATCTTTACTCAGTTTTAAGTATTACATATTAGACATGATTTATTGCTCTCAATTAAGGCACTGCACATTAGATTGTTTCATTTTGTCATACACAATACATTGTGTTCCCAGAGACATAAATCACCATTTGTGCAGTATTGAGGGTGAAGTGGCAATAGTGCTAGTTTACATAGCAGAATACATGTAATCTGTTTTTTTTTTTTACTTTTTAAGGAGTGTTTCTCTTATCAGTGTGTAGTACCTGTTTCATGTTTTCAGTAACTTTCAGCTGTCATATTGGTAATGAAGAGGCCATTAATGGTGTAAATCAGTGTAATCTGAAAGTTATTATGCACAGCTTTCTTTCCAGATATTTCCTTTACTTGTGAGCAACACCATTACTGAAATGAAATGCATGCAGATGAGTGCATGCAGATGAAAAGTGTCTTAATACTGGGTTACATTCTAGACTCACATATTCTGTCCTTTTTTACATTTTTTTTATTTAATAAGTCATTGCCATTATAAAGTAATCGTTTACGTCTCTTTGTGAAAGGTAGATTGTAAGTACCTGAAATTTTAAGTCTGAATCACAGTCGGTCAAGTTCAAATGTGTCATACACAACATGTCCCAAAGATAGGGCTAGTGAAGTTGCATGTGACCTTGCTGAGGGATGGTCATGTGAACTGGATGGTGGCTTTTTGCAGTGTTGTGATCTCCTTTATGCGGGTGATATTACAAAAATTGATCTCACATTGCTGTGGGATCGAGACCTTGAATGAAAGGTTCTGCTATGTGTAGATGAACACTGATGAGGCTCGCATGAAATTTATTCTGCTCATTCCTCCCTACTATTTCTATTACCTTATTGAGAAGTGGTTTTAATGCCATGTGATATGCCTCCACATGTCTGGGTAGCACCAGATCTTCTGCCCATTCCAAAACTGACCAAGAAAACAAAAGTAATATGGCTAAAGGCAGAAAAATAAAATTACTAAACAAAGTACTGCCTTAAGACACCAAGAACAAACAAACCAGCACCAAACCGGTTACTGAACCATCGGACACATTTATTTAACATGTTACTTCAGGGGGATATTTACATGAATGTATCTAGAAATGAGGTCAATTTTTCCTATAGGAAAATTGACATGTGTACAACTTGTTGTTGGATAATGTTATTGATAACACTGCATATTAATTTTTGTGTAACAAGCACTCAAGTATTCCCACAATATTTAGCATCCCCAAAGTTCATAAAGATGTACCCAACCCCCCATTAAGGTTAATTGTATTTGCTACTGGTTCAAAGACCTATCGTTTAGCAGTCTGTATTGGATTTGTAAGCTAAAACCCTTTTATAGAATGAGAACACAGATAATAAAGGACTCGTGGGATTTCTTAGGTAGAATGGAAAAGACTGTCTTTCACAAAGATGTATGTTTTGCTACTGTGGATGTAATTGACCTTTTCATAGTGATCCCACATAAAGTGGGCCTAGAATGGTTCAGAGAAGCCATTTCAGGGTTTGAATTCTTCACACATTATGATTGTCATATCATTGTGGAATTTATGGAATTAGTATTCAAAAATAATTATGTGTACTTTGAGGGTGAAATTTTTCACAAAACAATGAGGGCTGCATATGCCCATATATTTGGGAATTTAGTATTATATGAATAGGAAATAATGCATGTAATTAATTCCAAGTATTTTACAAACTGCCTTCTTTATACAACATTTTTAGATGATATTTGTGTTGTGTGAAAAGGATCCAAGGAATATTTAGTATAATTCATTGAGTATCACAGATTTTTTAAAATATACATCCCATATAACAGTCATGATTTTAATTACCTCAATGTCTTTGTATATAAGAGCATAAAATTAGATAGATATCTGTCTAGAATTTATCAGAAGCCAACATACTGTAACTCTTTTCTGCTTTTGCAGCAGTAAACACCCTTTATCACAGAAAAGAAGTATTGTTAAAGGCCAACTGGTGCATGCTGCACGTATGACATTTTTATTTGAGGATTTTGTGGAAGAAAGTGTAACTTGAGGAGGATGTTTTTACAAAGGGGTTACCCAACCATTTTTTTTATCTAATATCATCTCTGAGGTTATCACTGGTTAGGGTAAGAAATTTATGCCCATTTTAATGGGGATGGCTGATGATGATAACATTAACATTAAACCCCACACTGATGTTAATAATGTAAAACATCAGAATGACGAAAGTTACAGTTCTTCAATTTATCTAGAATGTAACAGGGAGTATTTTGACATAAAGGAGATTATTTGTAGATACTGGGACTTATTCAGTCAATTGCCTGGAAGGTTGGAGGTATTTAAGAAACCTTTGAAGTTCAGATATAGGAAAGGGCAATGTTTGAAAAACATTTATGAGAACAATAGAGGGCAGAACATATGCAGGATTAATGGAAAGATTGGGACGTATAAGTATGATCATTTTAAAAAATGTCTCTATATTAGTAATATGCAAGTTATGCACTTAGAAAGTCATGGAAGAGATTTAATGTTCCAGAGTTACTATAACTGTAACACTTTTGGGGTGGTCTATATCATATTTTGCTCATGTGATGCCTTTTACATTGGTAAGACTGAGAGGGCCTTTAAGAAACGCATATATAAGCATGTTTATGATATTAAACATGATGTATAAACTAATTCCCTGGCAAAACACTTTAGAGTGTGTGGTAACATTACATTTAAATTTTATGTGTTGGAACAAGTGAATAAAAATTCTAGGCGTGGTCAGTGGGAAGACCTACTGGAGTACCGAGAATTATACTGGCAACTTTTACTGCAGGGTAATAGACCCCCTGGCTTAAATTATATGATTTCCACTGCTGCAATTTTAAAATTAAGAGCTGCAAAACTATAACTTTTATATTGTTCAACATTGTGTAACTTTATTGTTTTTTTTTTTTATGTTCTCATTGTGTTTTCAAATATCTCACATTGGTTTTAGTGGCTTCTAACATTTTTAATGTATTTAAGTTATTGTTCAAATGTGGTTCATAAGAAATGTGTGATGTTTCTTTAACATACAATTGATTAATTACTGTTAATTGAAAAGGAGCACTATATATACACATTTCACTTAGATGTGCATCAGTTCTAATGAAGTTCATGTAGATGGACGAAAGTGCTCAACTTTATTTTATATTTCTTAGTAAATGTAGTCAATGTTTCAATAACCAATCTGAATGCTGGATTGTTTGTTTGTGGTGTCTCAAGGCAGTTGGTTCATCATTCCAAAACTGACTCTTGTCTGAATTTGGTAAATCCTCACTAGTGTAGGAATAGAGGAGGACATGGATGCTTTTTATGCCACCATAGTACAGATCAGTGTGGTCATTGCACTACTGCTGAAAATCCTCACATACACCCTGTAGTACTCTGACCATTTCTATCTGACTCTATATGATGGTGGTGGAGGGGCAGGCTGAACGTCAGCATCGTCTGTGTTTAATATCATCCATGTTAGCTCTATCCAAGCTACACAATGGTCACCATCACAGATGGCATCTGAGAGTCATACTACCTCTGAGGTATGTGCACCACATCATAGGAGAGAGGCCATAAACCATAATTTGAGGTCATTCCCTCACCTGAATGTCGCACTTTACTTCAGTTAGCAGATATTCAGGTTAGTCATCCAGGCAAGGATGGCTATTGTGCACACTATCACAGAGATTGTGAGTCTGCACCATGCCCTGTCTAAGGAAGTGAAACCATTACAGGGGCTGGGAGATGACCTGTACTTCATGCATGTGAAGTGATAAGGCCTGTAGGGACCTAGAGCATACCTGCCATGCCTGTTGAGAGCAGTGGTTGCCCACTTAGCAACCATCAGTACGTCCATGAGGATACCGACAAATACCCACCTTGAACATACAAGGATCATGAGGATACCAACAAATACCCACCTTGAACATACAAGGATCATGACAGGTTGGGCTTAAACATATGGCACACACAGTTCTGGAGACTGTATCACTGTCACATTTGGCCATGTCTGTATCCCCCACAAGCATAGGTTACCTTACTGTTAAGACAGATATTCATCTGGCTCCATCTCAGGGATGCCCTACCTGGCTATCTAGCCACTCTGAATCCCACATCTAGCCTACTGAGTGCCAAGGCTAGCAATGGTCATCCTTAAGATTGTGAATGCCCATCCATCCATTACCTTTGATGGGGACTGAGTACCTAATCAGGGTGCCTGTAAATGCTTCCATAGTCACTGGAGGATGTAATCTATGACTCCATCCAACCTGCTATCCACCTATGTAGCTATCAAGTTGACTCCCACAGCCCTGACATCTATGGAAGCATTGCCGTAACCTATCATAGTCCCCCCACCCCACCCCCACCTATACAAATGATGATGACTGTGCTCTGCCCCCCCCCTCATCTGTGTAGGTAAAGTAATGTTTGGTGTTCAGCATGGTCAGTCAATGCACTGTAATTCATAACATGGGTGTGTAAATACATATAGTAGTTTTATTCTGTATTATCATTGTCATGGCCCATGTGCCACAACATATTGTAACTGATTCTGCCTTGTATGGGGTAGCAGAAGAACTGGTTCCTCCAAAAATTCTGTGTCAGACTCTTCTTCTGCTGTTGCAACAACTCTATTAGGCAGTACTAGGTTGTTTCCATGTTGTATCTGCTTGTGTATTACCATACTGTGCAACATAGCAAAGACCACAAATAACTTACTGCAAGTTTTAGGTTTATACTATAGTGTGGCACCATATATATCCCAGCAAACCTACAGTTGCTCAATGATGTTCAGAGTCTGCAAAGGCATGGTGTGATATATTCTATTTCTGCCATAGAATGGTGTATTTAGATGGGGATATTCAGCATTGGTTCCAAACTATATACTATATCACCTGTAACACATAATGGTGAACATCATTATGAGTAGTCTGCTGCCTATGTCCATGGCAACAGCATAGCGAGCACTCTGTAGCTGGCTATGTCCATGGCAACAGCATAGCGAGCACTCTGTAGCTGGCAATCTGTGCATCTCAAAAGTAAATGACCACTGTAAAATCATCCTGCAAGATTCATATGCTACAGTATCATGTCCAGGAACTGTTGCTAGATTTCCTAAGCAGTAGTGCAGCTAGGGCAGGGCAAAAGGGGCAACTGCCTTGGGTGAAAAGTGTTGGAGGGATGCAATCAGCCAATCCAGATCTCTCTTTAATGCAATACTGGCTTTTAAAACCAGGTATTGCATTTGCAATCAAACCGGAATGCTGCAGCACTCAGTGTATTATCTAAACTGTAGCAACTGCTTGCTATTTGCTACACTTTAAAAGTAAAAAAACTGTTGCATACAATGCAGACCACGTACAAACTGTATGCATTTCTCACAAGCAATTTCAGTACTTATTACCTTGATACGGCACTCTTATAGATAGCACCCCGAAAAAGGCAAACCCCCATTTCTCGGTCACCCACGTCCCCCGGAATCTCTTTTAAAGTTTTTTTGTCTAGTCCTTCTAGCATGTCGAGGGATCAGTTGCTAGTGTCCTCTCCTGCTCAGCTGGTGAACCTGGGAATATTGAGGCAATGTTACAATTGCCTCATGTACACAGACAACCCTCTCCTCCTCCCACAAAACACAAATACATGCGAGAGATGCAACTATACGGCCAAACTGGAGGCTGAGCCCTCTCAACATAGGACTGGCAAGACCAGTCAGGAGGAGAAGGTTACCACACACACTATAGACCCAGTCTCACATAGTACCATCACAACCTCAAATCATACACATAAACACACAAAGACATACTGGCGGCTCTGATCAAAAATCTACCAAAACAGCAGAGGCCACCAAAGCAGACACCCAAACAACCACCACCTCAGAACACAACACCTGCAACACATAGACCTCACAGTCAGAGTGTCAAACAGTCACAGCCCTTAAGGCCAAACACAATGCCAGACACACTAGTCATTGGTGACTCCATAGTCAGACACACTGACGTCCCGCTCACCAGACTGAGTAAGGAGAAGGTCACAGTAAGCTGCCTGTCGGGCGCTAGAATCCGCCACATAACGCAAGCACTCAGGTCTCTCAACAGCAGGTACAAATACGACTCAGTCATTGTCCACGCTGGTGTAAACGACCTGAGACGTACCTCCTTGGACTACATGAAAAGAGACATTGAGGAGCTCTCTGATTATGTAGCCCAGGCAGGTATGACCCTGACCTTGAGCAGTATCCTACCTTCACCAAGAATGATGCCACAATACAGAGATAAGATGATCAGCTTTAACAATTGGCTTAAACTCTGGTGTCATTCAAAGGGGATCCAATGTCTGTCTGCCTGGGATGACATGCTGGACAAGCCACGCTGCTTCGCAAGGGACGGCTTGCACCTGTCACCCCGGGATTCGGATATTGGCAAAGGCTCTTGCCACCCCCATAGTGCCTTTTTTAGGCAAGGCTCAAATTCTAAACCTACCACCCTAGAACACAAAAAAGGAAAAAAACTAAGGGTAACGCTGCTCAATGCCAGAAGTCTAAGTCTCAAAATGCACGCACTCGAGGCCCTTCTCAGTATGGAGAACATCGATGTCTGTGCAGTGACAGAAACCTGGTTCAAGGCTCCTGAGAGCACCCCAGCACTATCAGGTTTTACCTCTTATCATGCGTTCCGGACCCAAAATCCGGACAATACCAAGAAAGGAGGGGGGTATCCATATTCATCAAGGACACCCACACCTCAAGACTGGTGGCAACGCACGATGCATTGGAGACCATCCAGGTGCAATTAACCATAGGCAAGACTGCTCTGCAAATTGTAGCATGTTACAGGCCACCCTCACAAACTCAGGAACCTCACATGGCCTTCCTGAAAACACTAGAGGGGATAAATGTATCACCAAACACCATCATACTAGGTGACTTCAATTACCCTAATATAGACTGGGAACACTACTCAAGCCCAAACACCCTAGCCCAAAAGTTCCTGGAATTCATAAACTCAAATGCCATGGAACAACTAGTCACCATCCCCACAAGAGGAGAAAACATACTTGATCTCATCATCACGAACATGGGAGCACAATGTTCAACACCGAAGTATACCCCTCACTGGTGAGATCAGATCACAAACTAATCTTGCTGGAGATCCTAATCCCACCCCCACATTCAAAAAAAAAGACCACAGTAAAAACTTCTCGAAGCCGACTTCACACTTCTAAAGACTAGTGTGGTCTCCTTTAAGGCCCCCGAGCCGGTGGAAAACAGTACTCAAGCCACTGAATCACTTACAAATGCCTTCTACCAGCACCTGCAGGACTGCATGGATAAGGCAATCCCAAGCAAAACAAAGACTCTTTGTACCAAAGGCAAGCGTCCAGTCTGGTGGACCCCAGCCATAAACAAACTCTACAACAAAAGGAGGAAGCTACTACAAGATAGAGCAAAATCCTTAAAAGGTAAGACACCCTTGATCACTATAAGTAAAAAACTAAGAGCTCTCATAAAATCATCCAAAGCAAATTTTGAGAGAAAAATAGCTAAAGACTCAAAAGACAATCATAATTTAGCTATGTTAGAAACCTGGGAGGAAACTCCCAGATATGCTCAGAACTAGTTCAAAATGATGTGAAGATTACTGATCCTACAGACATTGCCAACATACTGGCTGACAGGTTCAGTGCAAACTTCTCCCTCCCTCCCCCCCAAAAGGAGAGATATCTATACCAAGCGATTGCAGCCCCCCAAACATCTCCAACGCCCAAGTGAGAACTGCTCTCTCCAAAGCAAAAAACACAGCATCCATGGGACCTGATGGTGTCCCCGGCTGTGTGCTCCATGAACTCAACGAGGAATTAAACCCACAGCTAGGACAGCTGTTTAATCATAGTCTTACCTCTGGATATGTACCCAGGGAGTGGCGCACTGCAACTGTGGTCCCACTTCACAAAGGCGGTGCCTCCACCGACCCTGGAAATTACCGCCCATTAGCTTGACAAGCCTTATCTGCAAAGCCATGGAGAGGATCATAATGGACCTCATAAATAAAGACATAGGAAATTTGCAGACTTTGGATCCATCCCAGTTTGGCTTTGTCAAAGGCAGATCATGCCTTCTAAACTTGGTTGACTTTTTCCAAACAGTCACCAAAGCCATTGATGAGGGAAAGGCAGTCCATACAGCCTACCTCGATCTGGCGAAGGCCTTCGATACAATACCCCACTCGGGTATCATTGAAAAACTCATCAGCTTAAATGTTAACCCATACACCACAAGATGGGTTGCAAACTGGCTGAGTGACAGAACCCACAGGGTCAGAGTTGCTGGCGCCATGTCAGACTCAAAGCCTGTCACAAGTGGTGTACCACAGGGCTCAGTCCTGGGCCCACTCTTGTTTGGCATCTACTTTTCTGAAGTACAAGCAAACACAAGAGGGTTATGGCTGACAAAGTTTGCAGATGACTGCAAACTGGGCGCCATAGTAGAAAACACATCTGACACAGATATCCTTCAGAAGGGTCTCACAGAAACGGATAACTGGTGCCAGAGCCATGGCCTAAAGTTAAATGCCAAAAAATGCATAGTCATACCCTTCGGGAAAAACAAGGTTACCCCTAGCTACCAAATAGGTGGCAATCCACTGAGCACAGAAGAAGTTATCAGGGACCTGGGGATCCAGGTTGATAGTAGTCTGTCATTCGACACCCATGTAGCTAAAGTAGTTAGGAAGACCTTCTACATTGCCCACCTTATCATGAAGGGATTCTCATCTAGATCAAGGGAGGTCATAGTCTTCCTATACTCATCACTCATCAGACCAATGATTGAGTACAATGCCCCATTCGGAATGTATCTGACCCGACACTTGCAGCAGCTGGAGAGGCCACAAAAGTTCCTCACCAAAAGGATAAAGGGTCTCAAACATCTGTCCTATGATGCCCGACTGAAAGAACTCCAGCTCTATTCAGTCGCTTACCGCTTGCTCAGAGGTGACCTTTGCCTAACATACAAGGCCATGTCAAACCCAGATTTGATGAATATGCTTCACCTCAAAAAATCTAGATCCATCAGAGCCACAAGGGCGAGAGACTTAAACCTCGACACGGCTATTAATAGGATGTGCTGGAGGGATAGATTCATCACCCAAAGACTCCCTATGCTGTGGAATAAAATCCCGATATATGTGAGGCAGAGCACCTCGCTGGCCTTGTTCAAGAGAAATCTTGACCAATGGATGGGAGATCGCAGATATACCCCAGGGATTACCTCAGTGTCACTGCTCGACAGAGGCACAGCAAAATAATGGGTATAGTTCCCCATACTAAAGGGGTGGCGTAAGCCACAAAACTATGGGCTAGGCTTATAAATGCCCTCGGGCAGATAGCCTAGTATGAACCTATGAACCTATGAACCTATGAACTAATATATGACTGGAGTAGTACTCGTGATAGACAGAGTATAAACTGTAGCAACTGTTTGCTACATTTGTAGCAAGCAGTTTGCTACAGTTTAAAAAGAAGAAATATTTTTTTTTAAATAAAATGTGTTTAAGGAGGGTCCAGGGCAGGGCACAGAAATGGGACGTGAATGACTGGGCAGGAGGGGGCTCACTTTGTGTGTCTGGCCACCAGGCTAGTGTGCCAGTGGAAGGACCGTCCTTTTTTTTTTCTTGGCACACTGATTCATGGTACTGGCACAGGGCACTGGTTGAGCCAGCTATGCTTCTGCTGTGAAGCCATCTCCTGTGATCTCCTGACATTTACTTTCTGAATGTGGAAAAGTCACAGCTGTCCATGTCAAATATATACATTTCTGAATTAGTCAACTATACTTTTTTTTGTCTGCGTATGTGATGGTTGTCATTAGAATGTTGACAGTTATTTGCATACCATATGCAGAGATTTGCATGTCATGCATACTGTGCTGTTCCTCCAGTAGCACAGTTACACTACTTCTGTCTCCGAGTCACCCTTTCCAAGCATGTGTCCACTCACTGCACTATTTTGTGTAACATGGTGTTCTAATTGTTTCTGAATAACACTATAATCTTTTTAGACCTATTCAAGCAAAAACTAAATGTTTTGATAGATTTAAAGAGTCATGATAGTTACAATAGTTGTACTTTTACTTTATAACTGGCATTTTGCCAGAGTTGCATTTTCTCAGTTTTTGATTGACATCTTGATCTTAACTTGACCCCTACATGAAAATATCATTATCTGTATATTACTTTCAGATTTTCTAATAAAAACTTCTAGACAAGACCCTTGGCTACTCAAACTTCTACAATGCACTATAAGAGCAAATAGTGCTAAAGGTAAACAGACAACATTTCAGATGTGTGGATATCACACTGCATTTGTAGAAAATGTGTTCTTCCTATAACCAGAGTCTGTCTTAGGTAAACCAGCACCTTAAGCAGGCTGCAAGGTTCCCAGAAGTCAGTGGGACACATCAGATTTTTTTTTAAACAACCTTTTCATCCAGTGATGGTCTGAATGAAAACTATGATCAAAGAAAAAATGTTGTCTCACTTTTTAACTTGTTTTTTTTCCCCTACATCCTTTCAGCACATTCTGACTGACTAAGAGTATACCGTAATAACTGCAGTGCAAGTAGATGTATTAATTGAGGGTTCAGTGGTTGCTAGGCCCTCAGAAACCATGAGTGTTCTAGATGCTCTGATGTGTATTTTAGATTTTTTTTTACAAATCCTCTCATGAAACGATGTCCTGAATGAAAACCATGATTAATGAAAATAATTCAGTACTTGCTTTTCAACTTTACTTTTTCCTGCACCCTTTCAATATAGCCTAACTAACTAAGACTGCTCTGTAATAACTAAATTAAGCTAGGGTCTTGGGGTTGCTAAGCACCATGAAGCCATGGGGTTATAGATGCTGTGAGGTACATTCTAGAGTTTTGTTACAATCTTTTGATCCAACATGGCCTGAACAAAAACATTCATGCATAAAAGAAATTCAATGAAAAAATAAGTTGCATCAAAATGTTAGTGCTCAAAGCTGACCAAACATCAGCTCATAATAAACTAAGAAGATATGGGTCCCTACCAAATGATAGAAAACTAATTTGATGGAAAATCATTTGGCTGAAACCAGAACATAGAAAGCTCAAAACACTGAAAACTCATTTGACTGAAACTCAAAACACTGAAAATGCTATATGCCCTTTTCCCCACGGTAGTGTGATCCTGGAGTTAGTATATATAGTTGGGGGGGCATAGCCCCCCACATACTTCGTATATTTTATACCCTACACAATTACTTATAACTACAATGAATAACTTGAGAAAACAATATTTACATAAACTATGTGCCCCCCACATCCCCCTAACGATATATATATATATATATATATATATATATATATATATATATATATATATATATATATATATATATATACTAACTCCAGGATCGCACTATCGTGAAGAAAAGGGCATATAGCATTTTCAGTGTTTTGAGTTTCAATCAAATGAGTTTTCAGTGTTCTGAGCTTTCTATCTTATGGTGTCAGTGAAATGAGTTTCTATCAAATGAGCTTTCTATTATTTGATAGGGACCTATATATATATATATATATATATATATATATATATATATATATATATATATATATATATATAATATTTGGGAAAAGCAACTGTCTCCTGATCCCCCCCCCCCCAAATAAAATAGGTAGTCACTTTCTGTATACTTCCTTCTGGTATTAAATTGGAATGAAAATTAAGATGCAAATGCTTACAGTCATATCTTTCAAGCTACTGCTGTCATATGAATGTAAAGCATGCCTCCTCTCACTCTACCCCCAAAAGACAGCCACTTTCTGAGTACTTGTCTTATGTTAGACTGGGACAAAGAAATGAAAAATAAATAATCCATAACTTATTTACTATCAGACATATATAAATAGCATGCTTCTTTACTCTTCCCAAGAGATAGCCATCTGTATATGCATCAAATGTATGATTGTGAGGGAAATGAAAAAAAAATTATTACAATAATGTCTTCAGTTTGTTACTTCTAGACAGTACAGTGCTCCTAACCTAAACAATCTATATAAGCTACAGTGATGCTCTGAGCACCTTTCTGAAGTTTCTGAGGAAAGTTAAAGAAACAATGACATTGGTGTTCCCAGTCTGACACAAGATACAGTAACCTCTGAGGTTTGGAAAAATGTTAAAGAAATAATGACATTATCCCCAGCCTCCAACAGAAGTACAGTGACTTTCTGTGTATACCTATGAGCAGGGCTGTTTTTAGACTAGGTGGAGTTCAGGGCAGAGGCAGCTACTAAGTCCTTGTCAAAATCCACTTATACAGTTTTGGTGTGTGAGGGCCACCAGCCACCAGAAGCTCTGAAGGTCTGGATATTCTGTGATGCATTTTATTTGTTATTTTTATTTTTGATAGTTGGCTGTTAAGCCTAGCAAGTGACAAGAGAGTCAGTTACTTTCATCTAGACAACCCCCATCAGGCAATTATAGCCACTTCTTTGTACAAATCACAGTTCAGAATGTCATACACTTGTAACGTATTTCACCTTTGTTCCAAATATAAATCACATTAGCTCCACAAATCTAAAACAATACACAAAGAGCAGAAGGTAGCAAGCCATTTTTGTCCACTGAGAGCCATAGCAATTACACTTACTCTGTGCGTGTCAAGTAATTGGTTAAGTAGTACACATTTCTTCTCACAAATGCACACTAGTCCTGCAAAACCAAATAGTGACTATATAAACTAGGCTAAGAAAAGGGATCAGTTAATTTCATTCGGTCAGCCCAATGCCCACCCAGCAGTGTTAGCACCAACATCTGACAGCTACTTAATAGTCTTTCACCTCCACACAAACAACTTGCCAACTTGCCACATATTAAAGTATTCCAAGTTGTTTCACACAAATCACAAAGCCAGAAGTATTGCCAAAACTGTCTGGATGATCACTGCCAGTCTCACTGTAAAAATAGTAACAATACTTATTTCATTGCTGCTGCTGCTGAAGACATCAGTGAAATAATACTTATCTTATGCTGCTACAGCTGCCGAAGACAGCAGTGAGGTAATACTTGTCTCATTGCTGCTACCACTGCTGAAGACAGCAGTGAGGTAATAGTTATCTCATTGCTGCTACCACTGCTGAAGACATCAAGTGAGGTAATACTTATCTCATTGCTGCTACCACTGCTGAAGACAGCAGTGAGGTAATACTTATCTCATTGCTGCTACCACTGCTGAAGACAGCAGTGAGGTAATACTTATCTCATTGCTGCTACCACTGCTGAAGAGAGCAGTGAGGTAATACTTATCTCATTGCTGCTATCACTGCTGAAGACAGCAGTGAGGTAATACTTATCTCATTGCTGCTACCACTGCTGAAGACAGCAGTGAGGTAATACTTATCTCATTGCTGCTACCACTGCTGAAGAGAGCAGTGAGGTAATACTTATCTCATTGCTGCTACCACTACTGAAGAGAGCAGTGAGGTAATACTTATCTCATTGCTGCTACCACTGCTGAAGAGAGCAGTGAGGTAATACTTATCTCATTGCTGCTATCACTGCTGAAGACAGCAGTGAGGTAATACTTATCTCATTGCTGCTACCACTGCTAAAGACATCAGTGAGGTAATACTTATCTCATTGCTGCTACCACTGCTGAAGAGAGCAGTGAGGTAATACTTGTCTCATTGTTGCTACCACTGCTGAAGACAGCAGTGAGGTAATACTTATCTCATTGCTGCTACCACTGCTGAAGAGAGCAGTGAGGTAATACTTATCTCATTGCTGCTATCACTGATGAAGACAGCAGTGAGGTAATACTTATCTCATTGCTGCTACCACTGCTGAAGAGAGCAGTGAGGTAATACTTATCTCATTGCTGCTACCGCTGATGAAGACAGCAGTGAGGTAATACTTTTCTCATTGCTGCTACCGCTACTGAAGACAGCAGTGAGGTAATACTTATTTTATTGCTGCTACCACTACTGAAGACAGCAGTGAGGTAATACTTATCTTACTGATGTCTTCAGCCTCATTGTGCCATTCTTCTCATCTCAGCTATCCAATATTTTTTGTCACTCAAATGTTTGGTGAAATGGTGACCACTACAGTCACATACCTTTCAAATGTCCAAAATTTCATAGAATGTCCAGATGTTTGCCAAATATTTTTGGTCTGTTACTCATAAAATGCACATTTTTTTAGAAAATCATTGAGGACTGAAATCAATAAATAACAGAAATTTGAGTTTCAGACTTCATATCCTTCAGAAAAGCTATGCCAACGCAAAACCTTTTATTCTACCAACTTTTTAAGTTTATAAGAGCAATATTTAAAATCTGTCCCTATTTCGAGCTTTTGCACTCCCAACCCCATTATCTTTGCCTTTGTCGAGACTTTTTGTTGCCGAGAAGCTGAGATGTATGGTCAGTCAGTAAAGTCTGTTATTAGAGATTCACACTTCTTGTCTAGGTACTTGTTAAAAGAGAGCTCTTTGTTGCAGTTTTCAGCCTGCATTTGAACATTAAAGGACCAAAACACTCCATAGAATGTAGAAACAAACTTGGAACAAAAAACATTCACTGGAAGCCAGCAGAAACACTACAAGTAAAATAATTTGTATTTATTCACAGAGATTTAGCTTTCATCCAAAGACTTCATCAGAGCAAAAGATGCAGTAAAAACAACATTTAAATACACTGGTGAAAAAATAGCACTTAAATACTTAGCCAGTCAATTAACAGTTCCAATTCAGTCTCTAGAACAGATTTAATTAGTGACAATTTATTCAATGCAAGCCAGCCGGTATTAACAAATATGCTATTCTAAAAAACACTTTATACAGATTTTATTCATTTAACATTTGTTTACCAGGAAAGTCCAACTTGGAACAAAATCAATTTTCAGCAGATGCCTGGGGAGAAATATTCCAATTTATACCATGACCCCCCATTAATATTCCAAAACGTGCACGCTGATTGGCCAGCGTGCACATTGTAAATCGACTTATACTAATGGAAAAAGGTCCGGTCGCCCGGACTTTTTCCATTAGTATAAGTCTCTTTTAAAACACTGTCTCGCTATGTTAAAAGAGTTTAACATAGCGACGCAGGTTTAAAAAAAGCAACGGAGATCTCTGTTGCTTTTTTTAAAGCTGTCTCGCTATGTTAAACTCCTTTAACATAGCAACACAATGTGTAAAAAGCAACGGAGATCTTGCTTTCTCCGTTGCTTTTTTTTTAAACCTGTCTCACTATGTTAAATGGGTTTAACATAGCGAGACAGCTTTAAAATAAGCAACGGACATCTCCGTTGCTTATTTTAAAGCTGTCTCGCTATGTTAAACCCATTTAACATAGCAAAACAGTAAAACGCAATGGGGATCTTGCTTTCTCCGTTGCTTTTGGCCACAGCTCTGATGTACTGCGTAGGCATACATAGTACATCAGAACTGCCGCGGATACCAGACAGCTGCGGAAGGGCAGCAAAGAGGCATTATACAATGCCATTATTTAAGAAAAGTAATTATTTCTTTTCTTAAATAATATCATAGTATAATAGCAATAACCCACTTTTGGGTGTGGGTAATGCGGGATTTACCCACGGTTGTCTTTGTTTGGTCACGCCAACCATGGGTAAATGCCGCATTGCCCACACCCAGGCGTGGGTTATTGGTATATACATGTCTTTGTGATGTGGGAAGAAACTGGAGTACCCAGAGAAAACCCACACAAACACAGGGAGGACATACAGACCCCACACAGAAGACATTTCAGCCAAGAATCAAACCAGAGACCTTCTTATTAGAAAGCAGCAATACTACTACTGCACCACTGTGCTATCCAGTTTCTTGTTTTCATTAATACCAGGATATTTGTCTACTTGCCTTTTAACTTGCCAGAAAGTTTCTCTTTTGAGAATTTTGTTCTTGTAGTTACCTCCTCTCAAATCTTTTGAAACTAATTCTGGGACGGAAAAATAAAACTTTTTAAAGGACTTACATATAGTGGAATGCTTAAATAGTGCAATATTTATGTTTCTTTTCTTCATAACATATGTGTTCCTTTATTCTAGCACTTAACTTCCTTGTTGTCATTCCTATATAAAAGGAGTAACAACAGGAGCATATAGCAATATACACTATGCCTGTGCTGTTACAACGAAAATGTCCTTCTACTTTAATACTTTTATCCATATGGGGCAGCAAAATGAAAGGAACTTCCCAAATATCACTGTAGCTAGTGCAAAAACTCACATTTAAACTTTCCTGGATTTTTATCAGTATGAATAAAATTAACACATGTATAGTCTGTCTCTACTGCTTAATGTACCTAGCTTTTTTAACATAAAAGCTTGGTTGCTCACCTATTTTCTGACTTAGTTCAAAATTCCCTTTATAAATATTCCAGTTATTCTGTAATATTGTTCTGATGGCATTCATCACTGCCATATGTAAACAGAAACTGTGTAATTTATGCTCTCATTCTTATCTGAAATGTTCTTGCTAGTCAGCCCTGCATATAATATAGGAGGAAAGAAAGCTTCTCTTTTAGATGTAATCTCTTCTGCTGTTCTTTGCAGTTCACTCCTCTCATAGCCATTGTGACAAAAGGAGATACTGCTAGCTCAGTTATCTGGAGTTTTGTAAATAATTATATGTCATCTGTGAATATTAACATGATTTATATAGAAGTGCAAGAAAAGGGCGATACTGCCAACACAGCTGTCTGGAATTTTGTAAATGGTTATCTGTCATTTGTGAGTGTCAACATGCTTCATGTAAGATGCTTGTGTTACAGATGTATTAGAACTGTATGTCATATTGTACAGACGTGCTGAAGAGATATTTTGTAAAGTACTGATCAGAAATGTATATACACTATTGTAACTGTTTACGTGTATATTTATTAACAATGGAAACTGCAACACAAGATGTTAACTTCAGAAGAATAGTTGAGATTGAGTTACTTTATGGCTGGGCCATAAAAAGTAATGTTATCTTTCAGTTTCAGTGTAACAGGAGACTAGAACTACAATTTTTTTGTACTGTCTTTAAATGTGGAAGAATGTCAATTTTGTGACTTCCGCCATTTGCCAAAAGATCTGAGGTCTATGTGTTTTCACAGGTGGATGCTAAATGCTACCAGCTACAGTGGGGGTTTCACCTGGGATAGTCAGATGACAAGAAGTAATGTCATGCTGCAAGCTACTCCAGCAGTAATATTTTAAATATTAATTTAAAAAGTCTCTGAGAGAGAGAATGAGTATATTGTATTTTGTCTTTGACCTGACAACATCAGCTGGAAGACCCACTCACCACATCTGTCTTGTCTTGCTCTGTAAGTAACTCTAGGGAACAGTAAAATTCTTTTAGATATAGACAGGAATATAGCTGAGCTTATTTTAGATGTTTCTTTATTTATTTGAGACTATCCTTTTTAATATTTCCTGTGATGTTGAACTCTAATGTAACTGTGATTATTTACTGAGTATTTTCTTGTTCTTTTATTATTTATTAAATATATTTAAATCTTTGATTGTGGCTGATATTTGTGAGACATGGTTAAGTTCTGAGAGTACTTGCATATTTATTTGGTGACACTGTGGGCCACTTCTAATAGCCTTGCTCTTGGTCAAACTAACATTTGGATTAAAAGTAACATTACACAGTAAGATAGGACACTCTTTGTTAAGGGCCTTAAAGTAGCTGATAAGGAGTGGTTGGTGGCAGTATAAACTACCTTATAGTCTGGGCAGAAGGAGGCATAGCTAATAAATCCTGTGCCACCCTTTCCTAGGTATGTGTCTGTGTGTATAAATCAAACTTCAAAGCGTGTGTGTGTCAGCTACTTGGGCAGGGACACAAAGCATTGACTGGACAGAGAGGGTGCTGGAGGTCTTGACTTGGCCACTCAGCAGAGATCTCAACTCTATAGCTTTGCCAGTGGGGAGTCTTTTTGGGAATCTGGAGAAAGAGCGAGAAACCAGCCCCAGACTGACTGTGGTCTTAAGGGAAATTGCACTTGAGGCAGAGAGCTCCATCTGGAAATACTGTGCGGACTTGTCATCCTCCCAATGCACATCCCCCACTGTTGCCAGTGGTGAGGATTGAGGCTCCTTGATTACTGGGCCAGTGGTGGGGTGTAACAGCCTCTATCTGCACATAGCCTAACAATATTTTCAAGACCTTCCAAAAAATCTACCTGACTAGTTGTAAGTCACGACATTCTGATCATGTGCCCTCTTGGTATGTTTTTTTTTTCATAAAGGGTGGATGTGCACTAGTTTTATATGAATAATTATTAGAAAAACTAACTGGGTGCTGACTAGCATGAACATTTAGTTCTTCAGTATTTTACACATATATATATATATATATATATATATATATATATATATATATATATATGTGTGTGTGTGTGTGTGTGTACGCAAGTACACATAATATAAACTCATACACTGTGTGTGTGCATGTGTGTGTGTGTGTGTGTGTGTGTGTGTGTGTGTGTGTGTGTATATCTATCTATATATATATATATATATATATGTATATATATATATAGATAGATAGATATATATCAATATATATATATATATAAATATATATATATATATATATATATATATATATATATATATATATATATATATATATATATATATTTCTATACACACTGGGTGCACTGGTGCTTGTCAAATGTGTTTTTGGGTCAACATCTGTTTGGTCAATTGTATTTGGTCAACTAACCAGATAGTCGACAAGTGTGAAAGATCACACAGCTCTTGGGCTTTGGGAGTTTACCCTATCCCCAGTTTTGTGCAATACTGGAGTTAGTATATATAATTAGCAGGGAGTGTGGGGGCACAGACCCCCACATGGGGGTACAAGGCCTCCTGCAAAAAAAAAAAAAAAAAAACAATTTTTTGACTTGTTCCTGTTTTGAAATATTACATGCATCAAGGGTGTTTCTCTGCGCATGGTTAGTAGTGCATCGATGGTTGTGCTTTTGACTTTATATTCCATATGTGTTTGTGTGTGTGTGTGTGTGTGTGTGTGTGTGTGTGTCTGTGTGTGTATGTGTGTAGATAGATATACACATGTATATGTTTGTGTTTATTTGTGCGCATGTGAGCATGATTTTTATTTTTCATGCAATGCTGTGTCAAAACATTTATTTATTTATTTTCTGGAAAATATATTCTATTGTACAATAAGTAAGTTATACATTCAACCCCAAATACCAGCCGAGAATTCAGCAAATTGACATACTGTCACTATTAAATGCTTACGTAAGTTTGCATTCTTCAACTATTTATAAAAGGCCATATATCAGTCTCTCCTCAACAATTTTTAATAAAGCATTCTAGGAATTATATTTGGGCAGTCAGATATATAATGCACCCAAGACTGCTTTTCTTATGGGCATAAATGCATCTCATTGTTAAAGTCAGACTGGGTACATTACCACAGTCAGAAGAGAAGCTTTGATGATGGCACAATTCCGGTGAGTCAGAAGACACTATTTTATTTTAATTTTATTTTTATTTCATTTTTATTTTTATTTTATCTGTGCTTTATTGCCCTGTTTATTCCCACTAGCCAAGTTGCTTCTTTTCAGGTGAGACCAGAAAGTGGTATTCTTAGTGAAAATTGGCCAGGGCACCAGAGTACTTCACAATCTTTCCTTGTAGGCAGAGACAGAGAGCTGCCATAGGAGGAGGAGGGCAGGTGAAACATGGAGGACAGTTAGGAGGGAAGTATTTCTGTGGCTGGAGTTGCTGTTATTTCACGAGAAAAGGCAGTGGATGTTACAAATCCTGTGAATCAGGATGTACTACAAGCAAAAGTCATTATTCTTCAAGTAGGAGGTCTATAAAAGTAAGTGTTGTAGTGTGTAGTTGAAAAGAACTAAATGACGAAATAGCATTGTCTTTACTGGCAGTGGTAGAAAGATGCATCCCAGTCATGGAGTGTAATGGAACAGTTTGTAGTGATGCACAGGAAGAAGGAAGTGGAGAGCAGCCTGTGCAGAGTACGACAATTTGGTTGATGAGCTCTGAGAGTTTGCAAGAGCCTGCAGAGGTTGGGCAAAGTAATGAGTTGAAATCCCTTTCAAGCAGTAACCAAGGAGTGCCTAAAACTTAAGCTGCCATGATGGCTAGATAATTATACAAACAGATAGCAAGAAAGCTAGTTGTGTGCATAATGACAAAACAGGGACAGCAATTGAAATAATTGCTTCTCTGGGTTTTTCATTAAGAGACATCAGGATGCTTCTCTAGGTTTTTCATTAAGAGACGTCAGGAGTTTAACCCATTTAGCATTACAGCCATTTTGTGAAGTGACTTTTGAGCCCTTTTCCTTTACTTATTTTTTTCATAAACATCTGTAATCTCCTTAGGCTAAGGGCCTGATTCATAAACTTACTGCAATGTTTACTGGGATGTATACATATCATGGTACATTTTTGTATTCGGTAAGCACCCTTACACAGTGCTGCACAGTCTTCCAACACAAAGGCATGTAGCACCACAAAGGGCTGGTCAAGAGGAATGTTAATGAGGCATTCCGGGGTTGAAAGGCATATGCTAATTAGCCATGTGTGTGCTCTCTTTTTCTCTCTCTGTCTCTCTCCCAGTAATCTCCCCCAAGAAGCCATTTGCACAGCTAAGCAATTCAAGAAAATGCTCAGCCATGTAAAATAGCACAGCCATCCTCACTGCATTATAGTAGAGAACAAGGCCAAAAGGCCATATTCAGCTGAGAACACAGACATAGCAGGGGAGAACCACTAGACACTGAAGCGTATTGTAAAAATGCCATAACAGCACCAGCATCAGAATGAGGATGAGAATGGGGGTGGGGAAATCACTAGATGTCAGGGAGAATAATTGTTTAAAAGTGCCATACTGACACCACTGTTACTATGGGGATGAGGGGTGAGGCAGTATACATTCTACCATACCAGAACCAACATTGCTACAGGGATGAGGGGGATACAATGAACACCAGGGAATAATGACTTAAGATGCAGAATAGAATGACAGAATGGGGTAACACCAGACACAACTCCTAAGTGCCATAATGACACCAACCACAGTACAGGGACTAGGACTGGGGGCAGGGTTGCCACCTCTCCAGGATTGCAGGGAGTCTCCAGGATTTTTATAGCATCTCCCATCTGCCGGAAGTAATTTAAAAAACTCTGAAGTGTCCAGGAATAATGACATTACACTCTCTCTCTCTCTCTCTCTGTCTCACACGATCTCTCTCACGCACACATTCACACACACACACACACACACACACACACACACACACACACACACACACACACACACACACACACACACATACACATTCACACACACACACACACACACACACACACACACACACACACACACACACACACACACACACACACACACACACAGTCACTACCTCATTCATACCTGCATTCATTCACACATCCCTCTCACTGTCTGTCACACCCACACACCCACTTACGCATTCATTCATACATCACTGTCTCCCTCTCCCGCTCTCTCTCACACACACACACACACACACACACACACACACACACACACACACACACACAGTCACTACCTCATTCATACCTGCATTCATTCACACATCCCTCTCACTGTCTGTCACACCCACACACCACACACCCACTTACGCATTCATTCATAGATCACTGTCTCCCTCTCTCGCTCTCTCTCTCACACACACACACACACACACACACACACACACACACACACACACACACACACACACACACACACACACAGCCATACACTTACTTACCTTAACTGTACAGATTTTTCACAGAATGTCCAGATTTTTGCCTCATATTTTTAGTCCGTTCCTCATAAAATTATGGTTTTCTGGCATATTAGTGGCAAATAAATAAAGACTGAAGTTAGAAAATAATGACAGATATTTGAGTTTCAGACTTCATACCCTTCAGAACATTTGTGCTAATGCAAAACCTGTTACTCTATCAACTTTCTAAGTTTGTACGAGCAATATTTAAAAATTGTCCCTATTTTTGGGTCTTTGTCCGACTTTTATTTATGCCTCTGTCTAGATTTCTTGCTTTAAGAGGTTGAGAGGTATGCCGCTTGACTTATGGTTACGCATTTATTCACACATTGCATACTCACTCTCCCAATCCATCATACACACACACACACACACACACACACACACACACACACACACACACACACACACACACACACACACACACACACACACACACACACACACACACACACAAAATCACTTCCTCATTCATACCTGCATTCATTTACACATCCCACTCAGTCTCCCGATCTCACACACACACAGTCACTTCCTCATTCATACCTGCATTCATTCACACATCACACTCAGTCTCCCGATCTCGCACACACACACACACACACACACACACACACACACACACACACACACATACTCACTTCCTCATTCATATCTGCATTCATTCACACATCACTCTCACTGTCTGTCTCACCCACACTCCACACATCCAGTTATGCATTCATTCATACATCGCTGTCTCTCTCTCTCTCTCTCTCTCTCTCTCACATGCACACATCCACACACCCACTTATTTTAACTGTACAGATTTTCTCCTCATATTTTGGTCCATTTCTCATAAAATTGTGTTTTTCTGGCATATTAGTGGCAAATAATTAAAGACTGAAGTTAGAAAATAATGACAGACATTTGAGTTTCAGACTTCACACCCTTCAGAAAACTCATGGCGATGCAAAACCTGTTATTCTATCAACTTTCTAAGTTTGCAAGAGCAATATTTAAAAATTGTCCCTATTTCTGGGTCTTTGTCCCACTTTTATTTATGACTCTGTCTAGATTTCTTGCTCTAAGAGGTTGAGAGGTATGCCACTTGACTTGACTTACTCATTCATTCACACATTCCACACTCACTCACTCTCCCGATCTCTCTCTCTCTCTTACACACACACACACACACACACACACACACACACACACACACACAAAATCTCTTGCTCCATACCTCTCAACCTCTTAGTGCAAGAAATCTTGACAAAGCCATAAATAAAATTGGGACAAAGTCCCAAAAATAGTGACAGTTTTCAAATATTTCCCATTATTTACTGCTTTGTCCAGATTTTTTCTTCTCAGAGTTAACTCTCTAGCAACTGGAAATGACACTTATCCGGCATCTACCAACAAGAATAGGGGAATAAAAATGCTGCTTAACCATTTCCTTAGTTTTATTCACTTTCTTCTGGGTTGGTTTTCCAAACAAGAAATTTCTTATCCATAAAACAATTTAAGAGCTCTACGTCTACATGTTTTTGGGTGTGGCTGGACTATCATCCACCATGTATGACACCTTAAGATTGACCCTATAGCTGCCTGCTGCCCTGGAAGCAGAGTCTGTACTGTACCAGTCCCCATGGGTGTTGGATAATTTAGAGTCTACTGTACTTAATGTGTTGCCTTGGCTGCACTGCACATGATTAATAAAACCTTGCAAGTCGCAATGGCTGAATCAAAGCATTGGGATTCTAAATCTGAAAGTTGTATAAAGGCAAAAAAGAAGTATTGCTGTTCATTCAATGATGAATGGTTAATAGAAGATGACTTTAAGGACTGGTAGGGTAAGAAACCAGAGTCTGAAGCAGAATACAAAATTTTCCATCACATATTTACAGTAAAGTACAAGGGATGCAGATTAGTAGTAGTGCATGCAACATCGGAGAAACATAATAAAAATATGAAGCGGATTACGCAAACTACAGTCATGACGAGCTTCTTCAGAAAACCAAATACCAAAGTGGACAATCTTATAATAGCTGCTGAAGTAACTCTAACTTTCCACAGTGTTAAGCATCATCACAGCTATGCAAGTCAAGATTGTGGTAATAAGATAATGGGAACTATTTTCCCAGAATCTAGTATTGCGAAAAAGATTGCTTGCAGCAGAATGAAAGTAACTAATATAATTGAAAATGTTCTCACTCCTGCTTCACAAGAACAGTTGATCTCTGACTTACAAGAATCAAAGTACTTTTCAGTAGCAACTGAGTCTTCAAACAAAGGAAGCGTTAAACCTTTTCCAGTTAAAGTGCAGTATTTTTCTAAACAAGAAGGAATAAAGCATAGTTTGTTAGACTTTTATGAAGATTCAGATGAAAGTAGTGAGGCGATAATTGGTAGATTAGTTGAAGTGATAGAGAAAAATGGATTGGACATAAGCCGAGTCTCTGCATTTTCTGGGGATAATGCTGCAGTGAATTTTGGCAAGAACATTTCTGTGTATGAGAAACTGTAAAAAAGAAATTCTGAAATCATTTTGGTGAATTGCAAGTGCCATATTCTGCATAATTGTGTTAAACAGGCATGCAAAACTTTGTCAATGGATGTTGAAATTCTCATTCTCAGTGTATGCTAAATTTTCCGGATATGCCAAACGAACTGCACAGCTCCAGTCATTTTTCAAGTTTGTCAAACTTGAGTATCACGACATTCTTCATCATGTACCAACGAGATGGTAATCATTACTTCCAGCACTTGAAAGAATACTTCTAGTATGGCCTGCTTTGCAGTCTTACTTTGTTTCACTGGAAGAAGAAGAAGAAGAAGAATGCCACAAAGTAATTTGGGATGCCTTTAGAGATGAAGAAAGCGAGTCCATACCTAGACTATACTGTTGTTTCTTACACAATGTTATGCAGGTCTTTCAAAGTAGTGTGCTAATGTTAGAGTCAGAGCTACATGACATTATGGTTGGAGTAAGATAGAAAACTGCAGATCGCAAGCAAGACAAATTTTATGGAATGGCTGCTGCAGACATGCTTAAAAGAATTCCATAGGATAAGAAAAGGCACTTTGAAGCTGATGCTGACCAATTATACAACAAGTGTTTAAACTACCTAGACAAGTGGTATAATTACCAGGATTCAGAATTCCAAGCAATGAGAGCTTTAACCTTGAAAGAACCAGTGATGTGGAGCTTGTTCGAGAAACTGGCAGACAAGTTGTGCATTGACATCGACAAAGACAAGTACTATGATGACTACTGTATTCTGTGTGACATCAAAACAGAGCTGGTGGAAAGAAACGAACAAGGGGTCGATCGATGGAAGGATTTTTTTCACAAAATTGACACATAGAAAGTATGGTGAAGAACTCTTTAAAGTTGTATCCTTCACATTTTATATAACTGTGTCAAATTCTTCATGTGAACAAACTTTCAATGTGATGAATTCTTTGCGGACCAAAGAAATAAATCATCTGGGACTTGGTGTTTTGTGAGCTGAGCTGCAGGTGTGTGAAAATTTGAGGTACAGTTGTTCTCATTTTCATGAATTCTTGATGAAGACACCCAATTTGTTGGCGGTTGCAAGATCTGATCAGAAATATACTTTTAAGCGCAAGTAGTTTTTCGTGACTCTACCAAAGCACACAGAATGAACATTTGAATAATTAGTTTACAGTTGTATTATTGCTGTGAACTTTTCCTGTACATAGTATTCATTGTACAATCATTATGAATATTAACATTTCAAAGATTGATAGTCTCTGAGCCAGACAGCACTTAAGCCAAACAATACGGTTTGTGTTTAACATTAAAATAGCATCTCCAGGAATTAGCCTTATGTGAGGTGGCAACCCCAGCTGGTGGGAACCAGTAGACCACCCAGGAGTTACTTACTTTGATGCCACCAACATTACTACAGGAATCAGAGGATGAGGTCAACCATGGGAAAACAGGAAGGAGTCTTTAAATGCCATAATGGTACTTGTGCTACTATGGGGATGGGGGCTGTGGGAATATTCAAACTGTTCAAACAGTAACAAACCAAAGCAAAAGTGTATGACTTTAGCACTTTATTGTGAGCTGTTTTTTGGCTATGGGAATATAGTAGACAAAAGAGAATACCCCTTAAACTGCCACAAGGCACAAACAGTATGACAGAAACTGGGAGCAAACCACCAGGCATCAGGGCTTAGCCATAAGTACTGTAATGGCACCAGCAGTAGCATGAGGGTAGAGAGAACCCCTAGACAACAGGGATGACTCTTTAAGTAAGCAATAATGCCCAACAGGGTGTGTGTTAATATAGCAATAACCCACGCCTGGGTGTGAGTAATGCTGGATTTACCCACGGTTGGTGTAGTTTGGTCATGAGGGCAAAGCCCGAGTGGCCAAACAAAGACAACTGTGGGTAAATCCAGCATTACCCACACCCAGAAGTGGGTTATTGCTATTATACAATGACATTATTTAAGAAAATAAAATTATTTTTCATAAATAATGGCATTGTATAATGCCTCCTTGCTGCCCTTCCACAGCTGTCTGTTATTCTGCGGCAGTTCTGATGTACTGCGCATGCGTATGCTTACGCAGTACATCAGAGCTGTGGGCAAAAGCAATGGAGAAAGCAAGATCTCCGTTGCTTTTTACAAACTGTCTCACTATGTTAAAGGAGTTTAACATAGCGAGACAGCTTTAAAAAAAGCAACGGAGAATCTCTGTTGCTTTTTTTTAAAGCTGTCTCGCTATGTTAAACCCATTTAACATAGCGAGACAGTTTTGAAAAAAGCAACGGAGAAAGCAAGATCTCCGTTGATTTTTAAAGTGTCTCGCTATGTTAAAGGAGTTTAACATAGTGAGACAGCTTTAAAAAAAGCAACAGAGCATCTCCGTTGCTTTTTTTTAAAGCTGTCTCACTATGTTAAACCCATTTAACATAGCAAGACACCTTAAAAAGCAACGGAAATAGGAAGATCTCCGTTACTTTTTTAAAGCTGTCTCGCTATGTTAAACTCGTTTATTATAGCGAGACAGGTTGTAAAAAGCAACGAAGATCTTGCGTTCTCCATTGCTGTAAAAAAAAAAAGAGTTATACTAATGCAAAAAGTCCAGGCGACCGGTCCTTTTTCCATTACTATAACTCTGATTTTCAATGTGCACGCTGACCAATCAGCGTGCACGTTTTGGAATATTAATGGGGGGGGTCATGGTATAATGTGTAATTAACACCCACCCAGGGGTGTTATGAGGCCTGATGCTCCAGAAGGGCATTAATTACACATCAACAATCACCCTGGAAGGCATTATTGTGCTTAGGGAATGGACTCTGTAAAATTGTTTTGTTTTAATTACTTATTTTTTTAATATAACTGCGGTGGTGGCAGACCTCAGAACCATACCGAATTACTCGTTTTTTACAGAGTTTTGGGGTCCAAATGATGGGGTGTCATGATTCCCGAGTAGCACCCCTTTATTTCCGATTTTTTTCCCTTTTGTTTTTGAATTTTTTAAATTTGCACGCTGTTGGTGCTGACGTCATCACGTGCGCGATGACATCAGCGCCATCAGGCCATCCAGCCAGTCGGAATTGAGCTGAAGGAAGCTCTTCTGGCTGGCTGCAAATGCAGCTCTAATATGTAAGTGCTTTGAGTGTTACACTTTCAGCCAGGAACAGAGCTTCAGTTTGAAATGTGAGCGGGAAGCTTTATGTAAGCCGGGAACGGAACGCGAGCCGGGAAGAGAGCTAAACAGACTAACAGAACTTTTTTTCATTCAGAATGCAGAGTAACTGAAACGGAGAATGCAGAACATCTTTTAAGGTAACTGAAACGGAGAAGTGTGACTGTGTGTGTGTGTGTGTGTGTGTGTGTGTGTGTGTGTGTGTGTGTGTGTGTGTGTGTGTGTGTGTGTATGTGTGTGAGAGAGAGGAGCGCATGTCTTCCTTTGAATAGCGGTCTACATAGTAACCATTGTGCAAACAATACTCTTTTAGATTCTTTCCTCTTTATGAAGCCTGTACAAACAAGGTCTAAACCATTATATTTTTACCGAACTCTATTTCCATGTCTCAAATTGCATAGCTTTACTGTTTTCCTTTGAGTTATGAAATACACCAGGAGCTGCCTGATAAAACACATATTATCGTATTTAGTGAGGATTTGTATTTTACTTTTTCAGGGAATGCAGAAATATCTCAGTATCTCCAGATGCCCTGCTAATTCCTTTAATTTTTTGTCATTGATATTATTAGTGGTTGTCTTCCTCTGACTGCTACTTAAAAAGCAGCATAGAGGCATGTATCCATGAAATTAGAGCATGTTGACTGCACTGGTGAAACTGCAGTATCTAGATGTTGCTGTGCCTAATGTTGTACATCGTTTTCTTCCCCCCTCTGTTTTGCCCTATGTATCACTCCTTTTGTTTCGGCAGTCATAGATGGAGTTAGTGGTCTCTACCTTCTAGCTGCATCTTCTTCAAGTCAGAGTGATAGTAAATGTCTGAAAGTTGAGATGGGCCATGCATTCACCTAGATGTAAAGGTGCAGAAATCTGACATGGAATGAATGTGACTGTCAGTGACAATTTTTAACAGTAGCAGAGCAAACAAAGCAGCACAAACTAGCTGAAGTAACTCAGTCTGGTTTTATAAACAAAACTTTATTGAATATAAATAGCCACAGTTGATCTTCATACTAGTGGACAAACTGTTTTGTTTAGTATAAGTTTGCTTACGTACAGCAGGACTAGTGTTTCTTAGCAATTTCTATTAGTGTTGATCCAGTGGTATGGAGGGTCAAAGCTCCATTATATGTCTGCCCCAGGTATACCATTAGTCCACAGGTTGGGGGGAAATGGGTAGGTCATAAGAAAAAGTCCCCCCCCCTTGTTGGAAAGCACAGACATGCTGAGATCCTGGATGTCTAAAGAAATAGCTGGAAGATTTTGGTAATGGGGTGTCAGGCCAGTATAATGAAGGACAGAGATGAGACACAAATGAAAATATTGTCTGTGTCACCATGTGGAAAGTGTCTCTACCTATTACTAGGAAGTTAATGTAATTATTTTTTAAAACACCCATAAGTTTTAAAAGTTGAATGCATTAAAGGGACAGCTCTTAATTGCCAGTATAGAACCAAACAGTTTATAATGCTAATATTTTGATAGATGCTGATTAAGCTCCATTATGATAACTTTGATGCAGCAACATAGATATTCCTGTCTTTATTTAAAGTATACTGGGAAGGTACCTATTTAATTTAGTAATTGTGACAGTAAGATCCATTAGAAAGATTGTTGTAACAGATAATTATTTGAAGTCACTTTACAAGTTGTGTTAAAACAAAACTATAATATGTACTGTGACTTTGGAAGAATTACAACATATTATTCTTTCATTGTTACCATATACAGCAAACAGCCTGACTCGTTAGTATGTACTTTAACAAATACAGTCACTTTTGTACAATTGTATATTGTCTTTCTGTAAGAAGAAGTGATGTTATATGTATAAAGTGCAATATGTACATTACTGCTGGGGAATATTTTCTTATGTTGAGGCCTCCATTTCCATTCAGTGTAACTAGATGCAGGATCTGGTTGCAATGTACCTTGTGTACAGAGTAAAAAGAACCTAAAGTCCATAGCCACCACCACTTGTCAGCTTTGCATAGGTTTTTTGTGCTAAGAGTTGAGAGCCATTGTGAGAACTGAACTTGTATTCCCCCAGGTTTTTTGAGCTAAGAGTTGAGACCTGTGGTGAGAAGTGAGAAATGAATTCACTGAAGGAAACTGCTGATTTAGCATAGTGGTATGTTGCTTTGACTGTAGTCTGTAGTGCGTAGGGTCCTGGGTTCAAAATGTGCCAGTGAAATGTAGGGTGGTAACACAGCACTTTATTCTAGCAACTTTACAAAATTATACAAGCAATGTGTCCCTGGTTTTTGACTTTTTGTCCCCTGCCCCCAAAAAAATGAAATTGAAAATAAATAAGTGCGAGACGCTGTGAAAGATGCCTATAGCTTACACTACTGTCATTCTATTTATAGTGTGGGTGTGGAAGTAGACTTTTATATGATGGAAATGTTCTGAATTGGGCAGTTTTGTCATTATTGGTTCATGCGTTGTTTCATTGCCTACAGTACAGCCTACTGGAAAAATGTTCAAACAATAAATTTAAAATGCGCTCTGTCTAACAAGTGTGTTGTATTATAAAAGGAATATAATTTAATAAAGTCAGGAAGGTATATCAAAGAAAAGAACACATGTATGTTTCTTGTTTTGTGTGCAAGGGGCCAATGATTTGAAAACAGCCCAAAGGTAATCTTTATCCACCACTGGCCAGATGCATTTTCTTTGGATGCGGTGTGGGTTTCAATGCTGTTTCAATGAATGTGAGTTTCAAGGGCAGATAAGTTTTAATGCCAAGCCTATTTTCATTGTGAGACAGTATTGCTTTGTTTAGCAGATGTCTGTTAGTGTTTCTGCATTGTTGCGCTGTAAAATGTAAAAATAAAATCCATAAGTAAAGCAGTCTGCACACATTAGTGTTTAAACTGTTTATGGTAAATGGGATGAAATAGCCAGGTAATGGAACATTCGGATGGCTGCAGGGGGACTCTGACGCCATATTTTGGTTGTTTGTTCTTCAGTTTGCATTTGAAAGTAGTTATCCCACAATTCCATCAGAGTGGGTGGGGTTACGCAATTATGTATGCAAATTAGATGTTAATCAGCGTACAGATTTGTACCTATTTTTCATGGGCCTTGTCCAGATTTTTGATGTTTCCAGGTTGAGAGGTATGGGTGGTGGTGCTGCGGTAGCGTTGTCGCCTCATAGTAAGATGTTGTCCTGTTCGATTTTCAGCTAAAGCGTCTTCTGTGTGGAGACATGCGTGAATGGGCGTACCTTCGTTGAAGGTTGTGCGTCAGGGCTGGCAACTCAGCATGTAAAAATCTACTGCCAATCATTAGTGGACCGGAGTTCCGCTGTTGCGACCCCTAACCGGGAAAAGCCAAAAGACACAACAACTTATTTTTTTAATATATTTTTGATGTAAAATAGTTCCTCTACCTAATGTTTCAAACTTTATGTAGTATATGTTAATGGTGTTGGACGAAGCATTTTAACATCAAAAATATATTAAAAAAATATATAGTACTTAATAAATAAGTAAGTAAAACACAACAATTTTACAGAGAGCCCATTCTCTCTCACCCTCCCTCTCTCTCTCTCATACACAGTCTCTTCTGCTTTCACACACACACATACATATACACACACAGTCTCCTCAGGTTTCATACTCACATTCACTCAAACAAGAATAACTCTCAATGCCTTAGCACAAAAAATGTAGGCAAAGCCAAAAATAATGAGGAGACAAAGCCCTCATTATTAAATATTGCTCTTATAAACTTCTAAACTTGCTTGAATAAAAGGTCTTGTATTACAGTGCATTTCCTAAAGCCTGAAACAAAAACATGTCTGGCATTATTTAGTGAATTCACTCCTCACTGATTTGCCAAAAAACTTCAGAAAACCATAAATTTTATGAGGAACCGACAAAAATATGAGACAAAAATCTGGACATTCTGTGAAAATTTGGACAGTTGAGAAATACACCCTCAAGACCACTCACTCTCTCTCAATCTCTGACACAGACAGTCTCCTCTGCTTTCATACACACATTCACTCACACAGTTGCTCTTACTCTCTCTTGCTTTCTCACACACAGTCTTTTCTGCTTTCATACACGCATTCACTCACACGAGATCACTCTCACTCTGTATCTTGATCTCTCACACACAGTCTCTTCTGCTTTCATGCATGCATTCACTCACACATGCAGGCATAGACATAAACACACTCCGCATATACATACACACACATATACACTTTTTTCTGTTTATTTTCTTTTTTACACTTGCTAAACAGCAAAAGCACTGCTTAGTGAGTGTAAAGTAATGGTGACCATTACTTTTTTTCTGTCTGTGCTCCAATGCAGCTTGATATGCTGCCATGAAATGACGGACTCATTTTTCAGCAAACATTACTTGTACATTAATACGCTGCTGGAGAATGTTTGTTCTCCATTCAGGGGGCTGATGTGCAGTTTGCCCATTCTTTAAAGTGCTGTAATGGCACCAACATCTTAATGGGGATTGGAGGGTGTGGGGAGATACCCTATAATCTGACTAGGGCTGTCTTCCTTGGACCTAGATGCCACACCCTTACTTAAATTAAGTAACAAAAAATGATTTCCTTACTACCTTAGACACATGTTGGTTGAAAACCAGGTTACTGTTTAGATATGACCCTATATCCCTGACTACTTGGTCTATTCTTAGGGATCTGTTATCAATGACGTTGTTTCCCAGGACAGCCAACTTCCCAAAGGGCACTATTATCCAATTCTTTGCAATGAGTTTTAAACCAGGGTTCTGGCTTCAGTCATTTGTCTGTGTTAGTCCTTCTTGGAGGATATAAGTGTTCTGGGGATTCTATGACATCTCCTAGTTTGCAATCATTTGCAAGCAGAGTCAGCCAGATGTTGGCCTTTACATTGAGTAAGTAGATGCCAAAATGGAGTGGACCCAGCACACAGCCCTGAGAGACTCTGCTAGAGAATGGCCCTATCTTAACCTCCTAGGTCGTATTAGTGAGCTATCTGGCTAGACATAGGGGGTTTTACCTAATTTAGTGAGCTTGTCTACAAGGCCCGACTGGGGTATTGAGTTGAATGCCTTGGCCAGGTCAAGGTAGGCTGTCTGCAATATTTTACTCTCAACCATTGCTTTGGTGACCCTCCCAAAGAAGTCCACCATACAAGATTTGTAAGGCTTATGGGTTGATAGTTTCCTGAGTCCATGGATGGCTGGTCCTGAGCGCAGGATAACAGTAGCAATTTTTCATTTGTTCAGCATGAAGTCTGTTTGGAGGCTATGGTTAAACAGTGATTCTAGTGGGCCTAATAGCCTATGCTTCATCCTATTAAGGACGTAACCTAGGATATTATCAGATTCCATCAATGTAGTGTTTTTGGCCCTGGAGAGTGCTTTCAGGACCTGTTCCCTAGTGATAATTGGGAGAGCAATGGTTGTGGGTATTTCTTGAATGGTGTCTGAGGTGGAGAGTGGGCTAAACTTGGATCTTAATTTGTTGGCCAGTAGATTTACTATGTTCTGAGTATAAATGGCTCCATTTACAAGCAGTTCAGCACAATGTTGTGTATTACTTTTAGGGTTGCTGTTAACTATGATGAATTCTTTATGATTGTCCTTAGCCTGGGAGGTTACTTTTTCTTCAAACTTGGCTTTGGTATAATTAATTATTCTCCTGAGCTGATTACTTAGTTTGATAAGGAAGTTCTCACCTTGCTGGGCATTTCACTTCCTATTTTGGACATGATTTTCTTCCTTCTATTGTACAACCTATAAATGCTGGGATCTCTCAAGGGTGGCATTTTTTTTAGTTTGTCCTGTGCTTAATTTAGGTAGGCACTGCTGCCACTAAGCAGCTGTATATATGACTGTAAAGGGTTTTTGTGAATGACATGTAGGCAGAAATGTTCTCCGGGTTTGGGGATGGGCTTTAAATTTTGCCAAGAAGTCACTTAAAAGTATGAAGTTTGCTATGGAATAATTCCTAAAAAATGCAGGGTTAGCTGGTGACAAAGGGTTTATTTTTTTATTTTGAAGGAAACAGCCTTATGGTCTGACCTGACCAGTAAGGATATTACACACAGAGGGGTGCATCATTTCCCCATATTAGTGAGGGTTAGGTTAAGGATGCTTTCACCCCAGTGGGTGTTCATACTAGATGATCCAAGGCATTCATGTTGACAAAATCCAGGAATCTATGGGCCTAAAAGCTTTGGGTCATATATGCTTCCAAGTAAATACTGGGGTAGTTGAAGTTACCCAGAAGTATGGTGTTGGATTGAATGATGACTGACTCCAATTCATTTGAATAAGTGGTGTGAGTCTCCTGCATCATAGATGTTAATCTGTAGCATGCAAAGCTATGGATTGGGACTTTTCCTTATGGTGAGTTGTATGTAGAGAAGCTCAAGTGCATTATACTGCTTGACCAGCCTTGAGGTGTGTTTATTTTCAATATCAGTTGAGACACCTCCATATTTTGTCCCTTTCTGCGCAGCAGTTGATCTAAAAGTGTGAAAGGCATTATAGCCCTGTACTGCCATGGTGATCTTTGTGGATTTAAGCCATGTCTCAGTAACTACAAATACATCTGTGTTTTCCAGGGTGAGGAGTGTTTACAGAGAGTAGAGTGTTTCACTTAGACTCATGGCATTGATCAGTATCACCTTTAGATTATACTGAGTGGATTTAGTAATGCTGGAAGTTTTATCAGGTTGGCAATGCATAAAAAAGGCACTTCGAAGATGGACAAGGTTTTATCCAGTATTAGAATGCCTAAAGGGGACAGGTGCAGACCATCCCTGGCAAAGCAGCATGATTTGTCTTCCATATCCTTCCAGTCTGACAAATATTATACCCTCTCCAAATGACACCAAAAACTAATACAGTTATTAAAGTCAATTATCTTTTGTTTTGTATTGTGACATCATCCATGGAGAAGGTAGAATGCTGCTCAATCCTAGGTACATCCAGGTCTGGAACACCTAGTCCAAGAGCTCCCTCATATCTCTCTTAATATAATCCAGGTCCATACATCTCAAGTCATTTACACCCATATGCACTATGACTGATTCATACTGGTACCTGTTGTTCAGTGAATTGAGAGCTTCCCTGATCTGGCAGATCCTGATCCCTGATAGGCAACTGACTGTAACCCTCTCCTTAATCTGCCTATGGGATGACAGTATGCCTCACAATGGAGTCTCCTATGATCAAGATACTGGATTCTGAGATTATCTGCTTATAGTTAGTCCAAAATGTTTTTTCCATTCTTAGGATGATAGATCCCTAGGATGCTTTATCACTCTTACCTTCCTTTCATAGGGTCATAGATTAGTACTTGACTAACTACCCTTGTGGGCCATTTTAAGCCTAAATAATTACCCCATATGAAAAATCAAACCCTGCACCTCTTGTATGTAAGGTAAACACCTTAACCACTATGCCCAGCTCCCTGTTGCAGGAATGCAGCCAAAATTTTCTCCACTCCATCCATCTTTTCCAGCATTATCAAGATGGAGGAAAGGACTCCTTTTCACATTCCAGTTTTTGGGGTCAAGTCCTATTCTCTCCTCTTTGAAGAGTATGATAGCATGATATGCTATATTACTTATACCTTACACTACTTTCTGTTAGTGACTCTATGCTAATCCATTGAAGATTCTCTGCAACTTATTTCAGCTTTTCAATCTCCTTTTCTTCATCTATTTTCATGTCTGGTGAAAGCAATATTAAGTTCAGTATGGCCACCTTCTATTCACTTTTACTGGACATATGCTTTAATACTGTCATGGACCTTAAGCAGCTAATCATCAGGGAGAGCATCATAGAAATCACATTAAGCCAAGTATTGTGCATTGCAAAATCTCTTTCCATCTTAACCTCCTACCTAAAGTAGAGACTCTCTCTCTAAACATAGTCCTGCAATGAAACCCTTATACATGAAGCAGCTACCTATGCATCTGACTTCTTCTTCCACTTAAAGAGTTGAATTAATAAGCAGTCCATCTGTTTACCAAATATAATTACAAATTTAAAAATAAACTCCTGTGGTGGAATACCCATATAAATAAATTATATCACAAGAAAGAGAAACTGCTTAATGCTTATATAAGTTCTTACTTTACTTACTTTAAGATTGTATTTAAGCAAACTAACAAAGAGCTTAAAGGAATCATTAGGAAGATCAAAGCTGGGTATGAATTTAAAATAGCCACTAAAACCAAATATTCTGCAAATGTTTATTTAACAGTAACAGGAAGTTCAAAACTAACACACAATATTCAGAGCTAATCCACAATAATACTACACTCTTAGACTCAAAGGAAATATCTAATATCCTAGCTAACAAAATCAGTACAAATTTTATTCCACCCATAGTTATCAGTATTCCACGGGTTCCAGAGCCCCAGCATCCCCCTTTAATTACTATAGAGCAAATTCTCTCCACCTTCTCAAAAACTAAGAATGATTCATCCATGGGCCCTGACATATCAGATTGCCTTACTATCAGTGCCACCTATAGGCTTTCTGGACACCTACTTAACCTCTTTAATCTAAGCATCTCTACTGGTCACATTCCTGAAGCATGGACAGCATTGTAATGTCATTACACAATAGTGGTCCAACCACAGATCCTAGTAACTATAGACCCATTAACCTCACTATCTTCATATGAAGTGCATTATCTCAGACTTCATCAGTTTACGCATTTAGAATATTTTAACCCTTGACCCTCATCAATTTGGTTTTGTCAAAAGAAGGTCCTGCCTCTTTAACCTCATTAATTTCTTTGAAAAAATAACTGAAGCAGTAGCTAGTGTTAATGTAGTGCATATTGTATGTGTAGACCTGGCCAAGGCCTTTGACACTATTCCCCATCAAGCATTTTTGGTAGACTTGTAAATCTGAATAAAAATCTTTATATTGTGTGGTGAATCGCTAACTAGTTGTCTGACAGAATCCATATGGTTAGAGTTACAGGTGTCACTTTTGAAAGTTTATCAGTGGGTACCATAGGGCTCAGTTTTGGACCTCATCCTATTTGCCATATATTTCTCAGACCTTCAGGACAGCATTCCTTGCCTCTGGATAACTAAGTCTACAGATGACTGTAAATTGGGTATTGTCATTAGTTCTTCAACTGACGATCAATTGCTCCAACATGTTAACAACTGGATCAAGGACAATGGTCTCAAATTAAATGCAAAAACATGTAGCATAGTTTGTTTTGGTAAAAAAAAAAAAAAAAAAAAAGCAGTTTCACTTACCATATTGGAGATGCACCACTCCAATCAGACACTCTTGTGAGAGATTAGTGAACTCTTAATAATTCCTTAGTATTTGACCATCGTGTCTCCACAGTAGTTCAGAAAGACTTTTATCTGGTCCATCAGATTTTGAAATACATCTCCACTAGATATAACAAACTCTTATTTCCTCATTACTTATTATTTAGTATTCAAATTATTTAGAACCATCAGGTTTACATTGTGCAGATTAATGCTGCCCCACCCTAAAAGGATAACTACACACTTACCACAATGGTTGCTTTCCCTAGCGTGTATTTTCATCTCTAATGAATTATCCCCATGCTTCCACATATTTGAAAGGCATGCTTTAGCATTATCTTCCCCTCTGTGGAATTTCTATCCCAGTCATCTCCCTCAGTGCACGCTAGATTGGGTGTTGAAGGACACACACTGTCAACCTATTGTGAAGAAATATTTTAGTCAGCACCAGAGGGATGGTGTCTTGAGTCATACCACTGGTATCTAACAGGTTTAAATTAAACAAAGAAAGTGTACTCAAGTCTAAATCACTAGTCAATTCACAATATGCAACCTGGCTTCAATATTACAGAGAAAGAATATGCACTTTTGTCCTGGGTATGGGCTTCCAACATCCACACTCAGGTTAGACTGTTCACAGACTACTTTAAGAGTTGAGTTTCACCAATCTCTTTGTGAACTACAGTGCCTTCCAGTGCCTCTTAGCCATGATAATGACTTTTCACACAGGTTATTATTTTTCACACATGCACACAATTCCCAAGGAATGCTGACATAATTATCCAAGTCTCCACAGCCTTCTTTCTGGCACAGTATTATTGCCATCACTCTGATTTTTTCTAGAGACCACCAGCTTACCTGCCACACTTGAATTAGCTAAATACAAACTTATATGCACTAATATTTTCACTAGTAGTAGACCCAAGCAATCTCGCTAAGTGGAAATAGTTACCACAGTTTATTATTCTACAATGGTAAATGAAAGCCTTATTCTCAAATAAACAACAATACATAAACACACACACACACACACACACACATTTATATATATATATATATATATATATATATATATATATTAGACCACCCACAATAGCTTAACGGTGAATAAATAACCTTTACACATAATCAATAAGGCAAGCAGTCCAGTTACAGACTCAATATGCAGAAGAATAAGAAAGTGCTCATAGAACATTGCAGTTATACTGGACACAGCATGTACAGAAAAAAATCGATCTACAGATAACTAAAGAACTTAGCTATCTCTAACTAAAGAATACTGGACCTAACTCCTTTACATTAGATTAGTTAATAAAAATAACTAGTCTGATACAGATAGTACTAACATTAATGTATTACGGTCTTCCAAGCAGGCTAAAACTAAGGCAGAACAAAGAACGGTCTCAGAAATTTATATATTTCTGTTTGGAGAATAAAGGATTTTTTCAGTTCCTTTTTAGAGACAGACATTATACCATTGCACTTATTTTAATATTTATTTACATATTGTTTTAGTGATTTCTTTGAAAAGTCTGACTTAAATTGCAAATTGTGTTAACTTCTGTGAATTCTGTGGTGACCAATTTTAATATTTCTGTTTCTTTTAAAATCATTTACTTTAATTATTTGTAGCTGAGAATGGATTTTTTAAATAAGTATTCTACTAACAATTTGCTGAAGTGTAAGTATATTGTCCAATGTTCTAACTGCTGTGCACATATAAAGGCATCACAAGATCATATTGGAGATTTGTTTTCCTCAGGTCAAAATCTGGATGATTTGCTTACTATTATTGATAGTAAATTTAGACTTTATGAAGATGCTTGTAATTGTGCAATTGACACAGCTTGGAAAACTGTTGTTATAAACAAAATGACTGGGCTGACAACATAAACAATACTAGGCAAAATGCAAATATAACACATTTAGGAAGGGGTGTAACCTCTGCAATTAATGGTCGCTCAGTTCCTGTTAAGCATGATCCTGCAGATTGCAACTTTGCAATTCAAGATACTAGAACACGAATCTGTGGAATCAGAGCATGCAGAAAAAAATAAAAAAGGAAGAAGATCACAACAAGTTACACAGAAGAAAAAATAAATTGACTAATGTCAATAATGCAAAGAGAAAATATACCAAACACAAGGACATTGCTTTGTCATGTGATACCTGGGTTATCATCATCATCATCAACCCCATTTTTCCCATTTTTTACAAGGGGTTGGGAAGCCATGTTAACTGCTGCCATCTCCCTTGATTCAATGCAACTGTCTTTCCTTCTTCAATAGTCAGACCTGCCTAATACAGGTATTTTCTCGCACAATCCATCCATCTCTTTGCTGGATGCCCTCATTTCCTCTTGCCTTCTTCCAATATGTCCCAAATCTTCTACATCAGTTTGTCTTTTGCTTTCCTACAAATGTGCCTGAACCTTTGTAATCTGTTATCTTTGATATTATCTGCAATTGCTACTTGGGCTCCTGCTCTGATGTCTTCATTTTTCATCTGTCCCACAGTATGCATCCTACTACCCATCTCAAGAACTTCATCTCCATCACATCTAGCTTCCTCAACCACTCTGCCTTCACTGTCCATGTTTCTATACCATACAGTAGTACTGGTTGCACCACTGTTTTGTACTACTTACTTTTAATCTTCTTTGGCATTCTTCTGTTATACACTATACTAGACACTCTATGCCTATAGGCTGCAGCTCCTCTAATTCTAGCTTTGATCTACTCATTCAGACTTCCATTCTCCTCAACCACCCCTCCCAGATCCTTAAAGCTGTTAATGTGTTCCAATATTTTCCCTTCTTTCTCAATTATTAGCTTCTTCTGATGTCCCCATTTGTTGCCATTACATTTGTTTTATTTGTACTCAGTTTCATCCTGTGTGCCTTTAGTTTTGCATTTCATTCCCCCATCCATTGCTGAAGTTTTTGTTCAGAGTCTGACTGTAATGCCAGATTGTGTGCATACAGCAGCTTTACTGATCTGTGCCTTCTGACCTGTTTGCTAATATAGTCCATCACCAGTATGAATAGCAGTATGCTCAGAGCTCGACCCTGATGCACACCCACTCCCACTGGGAACCCCTCTGTGAGTCTGAACACTGTTTGTGCTTGTGTCATTGGTCCTAGTGCATAGCCTGCACTAATTTTACCAATGTTTCTAGGACATCAAATGATCACAGGACTGCCCAAATCAGCTTTCTTGGGAGCTTGTTATATGCTTTCTCCAAGTCTAGGAGAGTTTATGACTGGATCGGAAGAATCACCCACCTCTAAGTAATACCCAGATTACTGGGAATGATTATATTGTTCAATCACAAAACAATGAATCTGTAGAAGATTTCAACATTTTTCCAACAGAGAAGGAAGACAACGAAGCAAAGGTTGGGCTAAAACAAAGAAATCTAAGCTGAACCTGGAAGGATTTAAAGAACATTATTTTAAGAAAAAAAGAACAGAAAGACTTAAGTTGCCAACAGTACTCGGACTGTAAAAATAAAGACAGCTGAATGAAACTTGTATGTTTGCAAATTAAGTGACAAAAGCAACAAAATTAATAAGATTAATGATGAAGATCATTCTTTTATAACAGATGAAAAAGCATTACTTAGAGGTGGTAGTTTCATCAGATATAGCCAAATCTATACAAATAACTGCAGATTTCATTTTTAAAGAAAGTGATGCTCACATTTACAGAAAGGATAATGAACATTGAATAGCATTATGCTCTCCTGGAAGATAAACAGAAGATGTGAGTAGAGCCTTAGAAAGCCTTAATATAAGAAAGTATGAAACGATTTTTATTCATGTTTATTCAGATGATCTCATCTTTAAGGACTCACTGACTGTTAGTAGGGAGTTTATTGTCCTCAGATAACATAGTTTGTACAGGGGTTAGGATGTATTTTCACAGATTACATATTGAATGGAGATTTATGGCAGTGTGAATGAAGATTTATTAAGTAAATACCTAATGAAAAATGGCTCATTTAAAAAAGTGGGAATGTGGGACATCGGTCCATGTCTAATTTTGGGAACACATGTATTCAGACACAATGGAAATTGTCAGGACAATGGAAGAGAAATTTTGTAGCAGATATATTTTAATATTTGACTAACAGAAGAAGGATTTATATATATATATATATATATATATATATATATATATATATATATATATGTGTGTGTGTGTGTGTGTGTGTGTGTGTGTGTGTGTGTGTGTGTGTGTGTGTGTGTGTGTGTGTGTGTGTGTGTGTGTGTGTGTGTGTGTGTGTGTGTGTGTGTATAGACCACCAAAGTCAAGTTCTGAAGACCTACAGAAATTTATACATTTCTTGAATGAAACTCAAGATGGAAAAAAATCATAGTAAATGTGGACTGAAATTTACCAGAAACAGACTGAAATAATATTGATTCTACAACATTAGTAAGGAAATTATTTATGCTGTATAGTCAGGAACAATTGTTGCAGATTGTAAATAAACCTATCATATTATGCTCCTATGGAAATGAAAAAGAGCACAGTGGATATTATTTATGTTCCTATGTAAATGATTATTACTTCAAGTCAAGTTTTAATACCTTTGACATGCAGTGGTCATGAGTTTATTAAAGTTAAAACTACTGCTTGATAATTCTGTCAAAATGAAATCGAAACCAATGCACATAAGATTAATACATTATATGGAAGCAAAGTAGTCACTATATAAAACTAATTGGAGTGATGCATTCTGTGGAAAGATGACAGAAGGAATACAACATGTTTTGAAAGGAAAAATTCTTTGAATGCAAAAAAAAACTTTAACATCAGGACATAGACATGTAAGATCTGTAAGATATGAACAAGGCATTTAATTAAGATAAAAGATAAAGACAGATAAGAAATGAAAAGTAAAACTTTGAAAACTGAAATACACCAACTGGTCAGCTAAATGAAATATACTCTGAGAATCAGGAAAAAATTCTGAAAATTTATGCAAAGATATTGAGCATGATAAGAAACTTATTTAAAGATGCATAAGATCCTTCTACATGGCACACCTCATCACAAAAGGTTTCTCATCCAGGAAAAAAGATGACATTGTTCCCCTCTACTCATCACTCATTAGCCCCATTATAGAGTACAATGCCCCTTTTGGTATGTACCTCACAAGACATCTACAAAAACTGGAAAGGCTGCAGAAATACCTCACAAAGAGGATTACCTGCCTCAAACAGATGCCTTAAGCAGACTGTCTCAAAAACTCCAGCTTTACTCTGTCGCATATCACCTACTCAGAGGCAATTTCTGCCTAGCATACAAAGCTAGGTCAAACCTAGAGCTATTGGACATGCTCCACTTAAAGAAATCCCAATCCCTCTGAGCTACACTCTCTAGGGACCTAAACCTTGTCACCACAATAAGCAGAACATGCTGGAGGGATAGATTCCTGTCCCAGAGACTTCCCATACTCTGGAACAAACTACCTATCTATATCAAACAAAGCTCCTCATGAGCACTCTTCAAGAAAAATCTTGATGACTGGATGGGAGATAGGAAATTCACCCCGGGGATCACTTCTGTGGCTCTGCTTGACAGGGGCACAGGAAAATAATTTTCTTGGGTGGCAAAAGCCAGGGTACCGTTTGGCTAGGCTTATATAGGCCCTAGGGCCAATAGCCTAGTACCTACCTATGAACCTATGTGGTTGAAGTAGAGGCATACAAATCGATAAACTGTATTTAAATTCTAAAATTTATTTTCAAGCACAACAGATTCTTGATATAGTTTTAAAATATTATGCAAAACAGATTGGCTCCACAAAGAGGAAGAATTTGTGCTAGTAATATTTATTTTCTCTGTTTTTTTGCTCCGACTGCCTTTTCCCGCCTAAAAAGTGAATTTCTAACTGATCTGTGCTTTAAAAAGTTTAAATAGCATTTGCCGTCTGCTTTTTACAGTTTTTGCACTTGTTTTATATCAATTTAAGTTGTTTTTGTATTGTATAACTGTTGTAGGCTACACACTAAAGTGCGCTAGCCTGTATATTGCATTTACAGTGCGTTCTGTGTGTTTTTCTGCTGTTTCCTGAAAAAAACAAAAATATATTCTCTTTTCCCACCTTTGCTGAACTAGATTAGTCCAGATTTCAGGTTCTGTTGAATTCTGGACTGTGGTATATTTTCCTGTGTTGTCCATATCCTTACTTGGATAGGAGGAAGCTTCTCTGTTCACCAATGAGAGTGGGGAGCTTTGAGCAGCCTATCTGTCCCTGGAGGAGTGGTCTCAGCCCTGAAACTAGTAGCTTATTGGCTGCTCTGGGTCAATTCCTATCTCTTTCAGTTTCCCTGCTTTAGAACCTGCATTTGTGCGGTTTTGCATGATTTTCTCGGCTCCACAAAGTCTGCTCTTCACTTTTTCCCTTAGAACTGTTATAAATCTCAAAGTAAGCACTCTATTTTCATTCTAAAGCCCTGCAGTTGCTTGTATAAGTAATCTTATAAGTAAGCACTAATAAACTAAAGCACTACACCCTCTTATACTCCCTTTAAGTACTTGGCTCCCTATTGGTCCTTTTTGATCAGTCAAAAAGTAGTTCCTTATACTATTCTGGCATGTCCAAAAGTCAGTTTCGGGTTTACTCTCCAGTCCAACTGGTGAATCTGGGAATCTTGAGGCAATGTTACAACTGCCTTATGTACACAGATCACCTTCTCCTCCTCCCAACAAGCTCAAATATATGTGAGAGATGCAACTATATAGCCAAACTGGAGGCTGAGCTCTCTCAACCCAATACTGGCGCAGTCAGTCAGGAGGAGAAGGTAACCACACACACCACAAATCCAGTCTCACATAGACCTATCGCAACAGAAAACCAAACATATAAACACACAAAAACATACTCAGAGGCTCTAAATAAAAATCTGCCCAAGCAGCAGAGACCTCCAAAGCAGACATCCAAGCAACCACTACCCCACAACAATACCCATGTATCACATAGTTCACAAAGTCAGTGTGCCACACAGTCACAGCCCTTAAGGCTAAACAACACACCTAATACACTTGTAATAGGTGACTCTATTGTCAGACACACTGACGTCCCACACACCAGGCTGAACAAGGAGAAGGTCACTGTAAGCTGCCTGTCGGGTGCCAGGATCTGCCACATAACACAAGCACTCAGGTCACTCCAAAGCAAGTACAAATATGACTCCGTCATTGTCCATGCTGGTGTGAATGACCTGAGACTTACCTCCCTGGACTACATGAAAAGAGACATAGAGGAGCTCTCTGATCATGTAGCCTAGGCCGGTATGACTCTGACCTTGAGTAGCATCTTACCCTCACCAAGAATGATGCCACAGTATAAAGACAAAATTATCAATTTTAACAATTGACTAAAGTATTGGTGTCATTCAAACGGGTTCCAGTGTCTGTCAGCCTGGGATGACATGCTCGACAAGCCATGTTGCTTCACTAGGGACGGCTTGCACCTGTCACCCCTGGGCTTTCAAATAATGGCTAAGGCTTTTGCCAACCCCATAGTGCCTTTTTTAGGCAAGACTCAAAAGACAAACCCACCTCCATAGACAACACAAAGAAAAAGAAACTAAGGGTAATGCTGCTTAACGCCAGAAGTCTAAACCTCAAGATGCATGCACTCGAGGCTCTCCTCAGTATGGAGAATATCGATATCTGTGCAATAACAGAAACCTGGTTCAAGGCTCCCGAGAGCACCCCAGCACTACCAGGTTATACCTCATACCATGCTTTTTGGCCCCAAAACCCGGACCGAACCACAAAAGGAGGGGGAGTATCCATATTCATCAAAGATACCCACACCTCCAAGTTAGTGGCACTGCATGAAGCATCGGAGACCATCCATGTGCAACTAACAGTGGGAAAAACTGCCTTTCAGTTTGTAGCCTGCTACAGACCACCCTCCCAAACTCAGGAACCCCACTCGGCTTTCCTGAGAACACTGGAGAATATGAAGGTCTCTCCAAACACCATTATACTGGGTGACTTCAACTACCCAAACATAGACTGGGAGCACTACTCAAGCCCCAACACCCTCGCCCAACGGTTCCTAGAATTTATAAACTCAAATGCTATGGAACAACTGGTCACCACTCCCACAAGAGGGAAAAACATATTGGACTTGATCATCACCAACATGGGGGACTCTATGTTCCATACCAGAGGTATACCCCTCATTGGTAAGATCTGACCATAAATTAATCTCACTGGACATCCATATCCCGTCCCCACCCCCAGTCAAGGAAACCACGGTGAAGAACTTCTCAAAAGCAAACTTCACACTTCTCAAAACCGAGGTGGAATCCTTCAAAGCCCCCGGGCCAGTGGAAAATACGGCCCAAACCACAGAATCCTTTACAAATGCTTTCTATGGACACCCACAAGAATGCATGGATTGTGCTATCCCAAATAAAACCAAGACTCATTCCTCCAAAGGCAGGAGACCTGTCTGGTGGACCCCAGCTATAAATAAGCTATACAACAGAAGGAGGAAGCTACTACATGATAGAGCAAAATCCCAAAAAGGGAAGGCGTCTCTGATCAGTACTAGCAAGAAACTACAATCCCCCATAAAATCATCTAAGGCCAGCTTTGAAAGAAAAATTGCACAAGATGCAAAAGATAATCACAAGGCCTTCTTTAGTTATGTCAGGAACCTGGGTGGCAACTCCCAGATATGCTCTGAATTAGTTCAAAATGACAAAAAATACACTGAACCCACAGACATTGCCAACATCCTGGCAGACAGGTTCAGTGCAAACTTCTCCCCCATTCCCCCCCAAAAGAGCAAATGTCTATCCCAACAGAGTGTAGCCTCCCTGACATCACAGATGCACAGGTGAGAGCTGCCCTCTCCAAAGCAAAAAACACAGCATCAATGTGACCGGACGGTGTCCCGGGCTGCATCTTACATGAACTCCAAGAAGAACTGAACCCTCACATAAAGTCACTGTTCAATCTCAGCCTTACTACAGGATATGTACCCAAGGAATGGCATACAGCAACAGTGGTCCCACTCCACAAAGGTGGTGCCACAATGGACCCCGGAAACTATCGCCCTATAAGCCTGACTAGCCTGGTCTGCAAAGCTATGGAGCGTATTATCATGAAACTCATAAACAAAGACATTGGGAACCTCCAAACACTGGATCCTACCCAATTCGGCTTTGTTAAGGGCAGATCTTGCCTCTTGAACCTGGTCGACTTCTTTGAAACAGTCACCAAAGCCATAGATGAAGGGAAGATAGTCCACACATCCTACCTGGACCTTGCAAAAGCCTTCAACACAATACCCCACTCAGGCATCATAAATAAGCTCACCAGCTTAAATATCAACTCCTATGTCACAAGATGGGTTGCAAACTGGCTCAGGGATAGAACCCACATGGTCAGAATTGCAGGTGACATGTCAGACTCTAAACCAGTTACAAGTGGCATCCCACAAGGTTCAGTCCTGGGACCTCTCTTGTTCAGTATATATTTCTCTGAGGTACAGGCTAACATGGGAGGACTATGGCTGACAAAGTTCGCAGATGACTGCAAACTGGGTGCCATAATCGACTCGCCGATTGACACAAGCATCCTCCAAAAGGGTCTCACAGAGATGGATAACTGGTGCCAGAGCCATGGCCTAAAGCTAAATGCCAAAAAGTGCATAGTCATCCCCTTTGGGAAAAACAAAGTGCCCACAAATTACCACATAGGTGGTAATCCATTAAGTATGGAAGAAGTAATTAGGGATTTGGGGACCCAAGTAGATAGCAATCTCTCCTTTGACAATCACGTTGCCAAAGTGGTTAGAAAGACCTTCTATATAGCCCACCTTATCACGAAAGGGTTCACATCTAGATCAAGAGAGGTCATTGTGCCCCTCTACTCATCACTCATCAGGCCCATAATTGAATACAATGCCTCATTTGGGATGTACCTTACCCGACACCTTCAGCAACTGGAAAGACCCCAAAAGTACCTCACCAAGAGGATCAAGGGACTCAAACAGATGCCCTACGCAGTTAGGCTAAAGAAACTCCAGCTCTACTCAGTTGCTTACCGCCTACTCAGAGGCGATCTGTGCCTGACGTATAAAGCCATGTCCAACCCAGAATTAATGGACATGCTCTACCTCAGGAAATCCATATCCCTTAGAGCTACACGCTCCAGGGACTTAAACCTCAGCACAGAAATAAATAGGACATGCTGGAGGGACAGATTCATATCCCAGAGGCTCCCCTCACTCTGGAACAAAATCCCAATCCATGTTAGGCAGAGTCCCTCAATGACCCTCTTCAAGAGAAATCTTGACGAGTGGATGGGAGATCATAGGTTTACCCCTGGGATCTCTTCTGTGTCCCTACTAAACAGAGGCACAGTAAACTAACCTCAAAAGGGCTACCTTCTGTGACCTACTATACAGATGCACAGTCAACTAATCTAAAAGGGTGGCGAAAGCCAAACACACTCTGGCTAGGCTTATAAATGCCCTAGGGCAGATAGCCTAGTATCAACCTATGAACCTATGAACCTATAATATCCAGGTAGCTTCTGATACTGAAATTCAGTTAGATTATGTTGAAAAAGGACTATGCAAACTGGACCAAAACAATGTTCAGGAGGGAAACAGAATTAATAATAATTATCTGAGACTACCTTAGCATGAACTTACAGTACCATTATATTTGTTATTCATTAAGTTTGGGGAGATCCCTCAAGATTTGGGGCATGCCCTTGTTAAACTTAAAATCATATAGACCCTTAAATCTAACTTCTTGTTATATAAAAATAATGAAGAATGTTATTTTAGATAAATTATTGTTTAAATTGGAAAGGTCAGGACTTGAAACCATATAACAGTATACATATGTTGAAACTAGTTCAATAACTGCATGTAATATGAATTTTAATAATATAATAGTTATAAATAAAATACTGTGCTGTGATGTATTTTACATAGATTTACCTTTAGCATTTGAAAGGGTCATACACAAAAGACTGAACAATAAATAGAACATGGTATTAATGTAACCTTGATAAGATGGATAGTGGCCTGTGTTACAAATAGGACATTGCAAGTACAGTAGAAAATCAATTATCCAAAACATCAATTATCCAAATGCAGCCTTCCAAAGTTTTCGGGTAGGAAAAATCATAAAGCCTGAATATATAAACATTATACGTGTTTGCTTATATGTGTTTTTTGAGCTTGTAGCCCACTGATGTGCGAAAAATATTCTTTATTGTGCACAGGAATTGCTGAATGGTTGAAAAGTATATTCCCTGTGTGCCAAAAAAAGCAAGATTTTACAAGTTTTTTATCCAGTTCAATTATATGTTTGATTATCTGAACAGTTTGATTATCCAAACTATCCTAGGTCCCAATTAGTTCAGATAATCAACTCTGTAATGTATCACATGTCATTTACAGCAAACAGACAGGTGAAATTCTAGGATACAGTCAGGTTATCCAACAACTTTAGATAATCTTTGCTGCACAGTCTTACAAAATATTTTGCAATCAGTTTTATTGAGTGTCATTGGTCTCCAGTTGGCTAAATTTCATCTGTTTCCTTTCTTACATATGAATGTTAATACCATCACAAACAGCAAAGTACTTAATCCCATTAGCAAGACAGTTATTAAAAATAGACAACTTGTTTCTTTTGTATAACAATGTCATGTCAATTTAAAATGAAAAGGGTATACTGTCCGTACCTAGAGATGTATTCTTACAGTTTGTAAGACCTTATTTAAGTCATCCAAGTATACAATACATTCAGAAATTCATTATCAGCTTTGCTTAGTTGGGGTTCTCCCCATAACCTTGTGCAGCTTATTTTTTGCATGCATATGCAATATATAATTTTTAACAGATTCCATAATAGAGTCTTGAACACCAAAAAAGTGTACCATCAGAGCCCTGTAAGGCTCCAATATAAGTTGATTTATATTTTGTAATTTTACCTAGACAAGGGGAAAAGTCTACCAACAGAGAGGTTACCAGGCGGATTTTCAGCAGGGACCAAGAAATGGACAATATAACAAGAGGTTCAAAAAATAAGATATGTGCTGAACCGAATATAGTTTTGAATTTATCCCAATGTGATTTAACTTCAGAACAATTTGCTGTGTTAAGTCTGGGTTTAAAATTTGTCCCGACTGTGTTGCCTCGAGGGCATGTAGTCAAACAGGAGATGTTTAAATTTCTGAGAAAAATACATCTGAAATATTATTTTTCTAGGGATGCTATTAATGAAAATGCAGCTTTTAACTCTTTACTCCATGATGAATCTGAGGATAGTTTCTTTTCTTGTAATGAAGAAATGAATGAAAGCCATTTAGATAGTAGTGTTAATGCTTATTGTAAAATTGATTTCAATAAGTTTATGCCACCATTTGTTAATCAAGGTATTACACAATTTGGTTCCATGATTGGGTTTGGGGGTGAAAATATTTGTGATAAAGTATTATTAAATAAACATGAAGCGTCCTATAATTTAACTCTGAAAGAATGGCAAGCTTTGAAAATATTGAGTGAAAGAGAGGACATAGTAATCAAACCCTCTGACAAAGGGAACAAAATAGTTATTATGAATGTATTACAATATCATAGTATGTGTATGGAGCATTTAAATAACACTGAAGTTTATGAGAAATGTGATAAAAATAAATATGAGCAAGCTATGGTGGAATTTGAAAATATTCTGGATAGAAGTGTTAGATTAGGTTATTTTAAAGAAAAAGATGTTAAGGATAGGTTATTTAACCAAAGAAGTGAAATAGCTATCTTTTTCTGTTTGCCTAAAATACACAAAAGTTTAGTTAAACCTCCTGGAAGACCTATATTTCTGCTTGCAATTATTTTTTACACAATATTAGGTTAACACTACATGAGTTATTATTACCCTATGTTCTTAAATCCCCTGTATATATTAAGGATAGTGTAGACTTTTTACATAAAATTTCACAAGTAGTATGGAATAAAACTAGATACTGGCTGGTGATTGATGTTAAGAGTTTGTATACTTCCATCCACCATAAGGATTGTTTAGAGGCGATAAAATATTTTATGGGTGATGGTCCTTTATCTCATTTTGTCATCAATATGGTTGAGTTCTGTTTAAAAAATAATTATTTTTATTTTGATAATACAATATATAGACAGAAACAAGGTACAGCGATGGGGGCAGCCTTTGCCCCAATGTATGCAAACTTGTTTATGTCTTTTTTTGAGAAAAAGTTTTTATTTAATTTGGATTTTATGAAAAAAACGTGGATTTTTATTTTCGGTTTATTGATGATTTGATTTTTATATGTGAGGGGGGTGAAGAAGAGGTAGAGAACTTTATAACAGATATGCATAGGAATCCCTTTGGTCTTGCTTCTGATGGACTACAAAAAGGGAATAAAGTTGTGTATCTTGACCTTGTTTTGGAGGGCATGGAAGATGGGAGTATTTCGTCCAATATCCATAGGAAATTTGTGGATGGCAACCAATATCTACATGCCACCAGTTGTCACCCTCCCCGTGTGTTAGAAGCTTTACCATATGGTGAATTGATACGTGTTTCAAGGTTATGTAGTGATAAGAATGAATTATTGAAAGAGATGGAAAGAACCAACCAAATGTTTTTGTATAGGGGCTATGACCCAGATTATATTAATATAAGCCTTTTCTAAATTATGAGAAAGTTAAATATGGAAGGGGGTGTATATGTAAATAAAAGAAGGAATAAATACCAGGACAGTAGTTTTTTTGAGAAGAATAAGGGGATGGGAGATGCCATTTATTATGTAAAAGTATATAATATAAAAAGTGATGAAATTAAAACTTTAATAGAGTATTATTGGAAATACTTGTTGGGAGATAAAGTTTTGGCAAATATTCTTCCTTGTAAACCATTCTTCTCCTACAAAAGGGGTAGAAATTTAAAGGATATGGTGGTACATTGTAAATTGTCCATACCAAGAATAGCTATACCAAGAACTATCTTGAGTCGAGGTACAATATGCTGCAATAGATGCAGTATTTGTAACAATATAGTCAACACATTTAAAAATATAAATGGGGTTAAATTTGAGCCTAGTGATACATACACATGTAGAAGTAGAGGGGTAATATATGCATTGAAATGTCCATGTGAACTTTATTACATGGGAAACTAAAAGAGAATTTCGTGTTAGATTCATGGAACATATGAGAGATGTTAAAAATATTAGAGAGGATAAAATAATTGCTGCTCATTTTAGGATGTTTCATAATAGTAATGGGTCCCTGTTACAGGGTACTGTTTTAGAAAGTGTAAAATGTTTAAGTATGGATGAAAATGTATTAAAACAAAAATTATTATATAAAGAAAGCATTTTTATTTTAAAATATAAAACAATGATACCTAATGGTCTTAACAATGAATTAAATATGAAGTGTTTGCTTTAAGACAAATTGTTGTGTAATTAGTAGGCATGTGTTGTTAATTGAATGTATTATATAGGCAAGTTTGGTTTGTAATTTTACTGTTTGATATTCCTTGAAGGTGGAAACACCGAAGCGCTAGAGAATAACATAAATTTGTTTTTCCTGATTGTCACTTTATTACAGTCGGTGGTTTGTTGTCAGTGTTGTTATATACAAGGTAAAATGTTTGCCTTCATCTTTTGAGGAACAACTTTTTGTTTATATAATAAATAACATTTTTTCTTCAGTAATTACTTGCAACTTTTTTCTAAAAAGTGTAAAGCATGAACATTATTATATTGTAAAGAAGATTCATAATCACATAAGAAAATACTATGCAGCTTTTTATAATGAGTCCACATTTCCTTCTCCAATACACAATATAACATTTTATATTTTTGCTTATAAAGAAACCACCATACAGATAGAGAAGAGCATACATCTGCCTAAAGTCAAATGTTGCCAGTGTTCTAGGCTGTCTTGTTTCCATTGACTTGTATCTAGAATTTTCCCAGACAATTTTTAATTTCCTTACCTAAAGGGACTGTTTCTTAAATTCTCCAAAGACAAAGAGTAATGTTTTATGATCCAAAATACCAAAAGTGAACACTTTATGTTCACGTGAGTATCAGTATTAGCAAAATAAACAATCTCTTTGGAAAAGATTGCCTCATATAAGCATGTCCGAAACTAGGCCCTAGTTTAAGTTTCTCTCACTGAAAAACCTCTCAAAAGCATCTATTATCATCATTAACCTTTCCAGTACTTTTTTGCAAGTAAAAATTTAAATTGCCAACAATGATAATGAGTAGACAGACTAGAAAGTATGGCTGCAAGAATCTAAATAAATTGTCACATTGTTTTGCAACGTAAGGGGCATATATAGAAATAAGGTGAAATATGCCAAAAGACCAGGGAAAGTCACACACGAGAAAACATTCTGGAAGGAGGACTATGGCATACAATTATTTTAAATGTTTTTTTATATAATATTGCAATGCCACAATATAGTTCTTTTTCAAAAGGCTAGTAAACATTATTATCCCAAACAACTCATACTTGTCACTGTTGTATTTCAGTTAATAATCTGACATCAAGAAAACAAATTATATCTTTAGGGAGAAGTTTAAATTTTTCTAAGATTACAAGATGCTAGTATTCATTTTTAAGGTTATTAATATACTGAGACAACAGACTTGTATATGCTCCCTTTCCCTTTTTTGTTGTGTTTCATCTGTTTTAACTTGTATTTTCTAAGCCGTTCCCCAGTTGTATTGACAGTATCAATATTACCATCACTGGCATGTTCTTCATTGCATTCACTATTATCAGTGTCACTTTTCCCATTTTCATAACCAGTACCCACAACACTATAAGTAGGCTCTTCATCAGTTTCACTTTCACAGCTAACAGTATCATTTTCCACTTTCTTCTCAGGTGTAAGAATCTCAGGTGTATAGAAACAGTAGTGGGCAGGAACCTGCAGGCAATCAAACTAAAAATGGTCCATTTCCTTGCATTTCCTACAAAACTTAATACAATTCAGGAATGTATGGCCAACTTCCCACATTGAGAGTATTTCTTTTAAGCACAGATTTGAATTAAATGATCAGGAGAGCAGGAAATCATAACAAACATCAAAGACATGACAAATTAAACATCAAGATTTGACAAAACAAAACAAAGCACCACTTATTGGAAACAAACAATAGAAAGGGACAATGAATCATAACAAACATCAAAGACATGACAAATTAAACATCAAGATTTGACTAAACAAAGCAAAGCACCACTTATTGGAAACAAACAATAGAAAGGGACAACAAATCATAACAAACATCAAAGACATGACAAATTAAACATCAAGATTTGACAAAACAAAACAAAACAGCACTTATTGGAAACAAGGAAGACAGAAAACATTTAAAGTACAAAATATATAGAAGAAACAAGTAAGGAAATAAAATGTCTTTGGAAGAACAAACAAGACTTGAATGTGGGGTTGACATAATGGTTAAGGTGTTTACCAAATAAATACAAGGTTCAGATTCTGATTCCTACCTTTGAAGGGAATATTGGCTAGGCTTAAAATGACCTACAAGGATAGCTAGTGCTTACCTATAGACCTATGAATTGTTTCTCTTGATTGGGTGCACCTGTACTGCTTGAAGGTGATAAAGTAAAATACATTCTGACAATAGCATCAGCCATCTCCTTCTACTTCTCTCTCCCATCCTCCACACATACAGCCATTAACAATCCAAATGCACATGTATTTAACTGCAATAAAGTTCAGTTACTTGACAAACATACTGCTTCACTACAAATGAATAACTTTTTGACACCTCCAATGTTTTACTGCAATGAAGTGAAAGGAATTCTACCTATAGTCAAGTGCTGAATATTTCAACACACAAACATACACAAGCAAGTACACACACACACACACACACACACACACACACACACACACACACACACACACACACACACACACACACACACACACACACACACACACACACACACACACACACACACGGGCACATACAGTCACATATCATGCCCTTGACAATCCAGAGCCAGGAGAGGTAAACAAGTGATTATAGATCAGTTGCAAAGACATGTGTCTGGAGTATTTCTCCCCAGGCCTCCACTGAAAATGGACTCTGTCCCAGTTGGACTTTTCCAGTAAACAAATGTTATATAGAAATAAAAATAAATAATAAACTAAAATGCATATTGCCTCACCCCAAGAATACAGACATGTTGACCCAATATACAATTTGTTTTACTGATGTCCTGTTGGATAGTCAGATTTGAAGAGAGTTAACTCCATGCTGGACAGCTAAAGCACTAACTATATAGTTGACACACACACACAAAAAAACAAAAAAAAACAAAGCAGTATGAAAACTCATCATAGGAGTGCGCTATTCAAGCTGGACAATAATGTTTGCACGTCATTTACATAGATGGGAAATAGAAGTGGTGCAAGTAGAGAGCCATGTGAAACACTAGATGGAGTGGGTGATAAGGGGTGATGGTATTATCCAGTCTGACAGCATGTGAGCTGCCTTCAACTTTGCTCCTGAGTACTGGCTGTAGACAGCTCAGTGACAGACAGCCTGCTTAGAAGGAACTGGTGGGTGACAGCATAAAACGTTTGTTATGATTTAAGGAGAAAAGTTCTGACAATGCCATTTATAAGTTCTGCAAGTACATATTGAGCTTATGTCATGAAAAGCTATCTTATACCCATAGATATAATGAAATCTGTATTAAAACTGATGTAGTGAATCACAGGTGTAAATTCAGTACTGGACGTTGGAGGCCATGCATTTTTACAATATTTCAGGAAGAAGACACATAAGATCAGTATGCTGATAGGTACTGACTCCAACAAAAGGGCTGCCCTTATATAAAAGCATTTCTGCTTGCTGACTTCCAGAGAATGGGAAAGTACAGCTCTGTACCAACATACTTTTTAGATTGACTTTCTGCTTTTTTCAGTTCAGTCTGGTATAAGTAAGAAGGAACAGGCAAATGCCAGTGCTGATGAATACCGAAATAGCAGAATGGAAAGAAATACTATTTGAGTATTCCTTAAAACTCAATTAATGCATCCCATATTAAAATAGAGGCATTCTGCACTGCTCACTACTCATGCTATTAAAGACATGGCCCTCATTTCCTGGGTTCCTGCATTACTGTAGTTCTGCAATTACCCTTCATCTAATGGGCCGACACCCTCAGAATTAATTTATTTTTCAATTATTATAAATTTGCCTTTAACAGTAGTATTGATGAACTGTTTCCTCGTAAACATGTTTTGGTGTGTTGGTGTTAGATGCCTACTTTTAATCTTCATTGTGTTGTTACTAAATCAAATGTTTTATTATCTAACAAAATTTACTGGTAATGTAACATTAGTGTGCACCATTTATTAAAAATAAATTAATGTGAAACTGAAATAAAACAAACCCAGTTATAATAATAAATATTATTCCATTCCATGGGGGTATGTTAATGCAGTCAAACATATGTAACACTTGGCAGTGCATTTTTCCACATTGTACTACTTGGGATTAAATAGGACAGTGCCCCACCCATGGTCATAGCTTATTGTTTAACACCAGTTTCAGACGACACCTCTTAGATCACCTAAAACAAATCTATCAATGTTATCTACAAAAATATGTTTCGTCACACACCAGAAGGCTGATTTGTTCTACATTCTTGCAACTCACAATCACTGAAGTTTCTAGTTATCCATTTCTCATGTCAGTTAGTTTTAAATACAGTGCTAGTATAAGGCATTTATGCTCAACTTAATTGTTCCTCAATAATATTGGTATAAATTGTTCATCTTATGTTGTTTTCAAGGGACTTGTAATGCTGAAAAAGAATGTACACAATGCTGTTTATTAGAGTTATATAAACATTTCATCACATAATGCTTCTGACAGTTTATTATTTCCTGTCTTATCCTTAACTGTCTACTGACCTGGGTTGTGAGTGAAAAAGAAACCTCAGACCAGCACACCTACTCACTAAACAAAGTCAAGCAAATAAATAAAGAGTTAATACAGTCAGTAGGTAGTCATCAAGACGGGTGGCCCAAAGAATCCATGACATGATGTTAGGAAACAAAATCATTTTAAGTCTGTTTTTAGATATATAAAATGCTGTAGAAGTGAGCTTTTTTTCAGATGACTTGCTGACTAGTTATGAGAACTTTATTTACCTTCCCAAAATGTTTTGCAATACTTCTAAAGATTTGTCAAATGTTAATAATTTCCTCTTCTACCCAAAAGCTAAGCCTATTGAATAGTACATTTGACATGCATACCCTATATTTCATGTCTCCAGAAACACAGAGAGTTACGACCAAGTCACAAAAGGGTCACAGCCTCTCATGTGAAAAAAAAAAAAACAATTAGGAAACCACAGAGGTCTGGCAGTCATTAAGATCTAGTTAAAGCAGTCATGCATGTTATAGTGAAAGTTTGAATCAATACTTTTTTATTTCATTTAGATCGTCTTTTTCCAATTAGTAAGCTAGCATTTTCACATTAACAGACTAGTTTAGCACTTTTAAGTCATCAAAGGGGTGCTTATTTTACATTAACATTACTGACTGCAGACATTAATGACGGTTCTCAGAGGGTTTCAGACACCCACTTTTAACAACTATTTTAATGAGAGAAAATGTTATCTAGTATCCAACAGTGCTATTTACTATATTGCAAGTTATCAGATGTGAAAGGAAATCTAAAAATAAATATACGAGTATGGAAATTGTTCTTAAAATTATTTCACTGAAATAAATTGCATCAATGATACACATTAGAGCCAGAAGGCCCTTCCTTGTCTCAGCAGTTGATTCTAAGGTTTGCTGGAGGGCTAACACTCAGGTTAGTGAATAATGTGGGATCTGCACAAACTTCATGGAGGACTAATCTGAACTGTGAGAGCTGAAGGTCAGTATAACCATGTTGGACTATATGCATGCCGTTATAAGCCCACGGAAGCATATAAGACCGTACAGGAGAAAAGACACTAAGGATCATGAACTGGGAAAGGAGTTTAGATTAATGATATCCAGCCATGTCAACAATTTGTAGAGAGATATCTGCAGAGTTCTGTAGTATACACAACAAGACAGCATATGGAAAAAAAATGCTAAAAAATAAGTTTGTGATATAACTATTTAAGTGAACTTGTGACGACACATCTGACATTATGTATCCATTCCTTATGGTCACTTGTCTGTTAAGGATAGAGCTAAGGTGGAGTCAGCTCAATTAATGGCAGTCAGTATATGGTATAGTCCGAGAGTCAGATTCAGATGAGGGTTAAAGAGAGCACAATTGTGTGTTATATCGAAAACAGAATTGGGATGGATACTAGATGCCAGACAATCTAAAGTGTCCCAAATCCCAAATGGTGCATAGCAGGGTAACATTATGAAGGTTTAAAATGGGAGTTGTGATGACAAACTGTCATCACTGCCACCATTGTGACTGGGAGATGGTACTACCACCCCGAGTCTGTGCAAAATATGGTAATATGCCACCAGCTGTGACATCAAGATGATTAGCATCAATGGGGTATGAACTCCATCTCTGCTAAGCAAGGGTGACATAATGAAAGAAAGTGCACGCAAGTCCATTTTTTATAATTAATTCAAAAATACAATGCGGACACAATGGCATAAAGGGAATATGGGCTTTCAACAGCCATACCAGACAGGACTGCACAGAAGCTGTTCATAAAGATGGGTCTTTGGCCAAGCAATCTAGGCCCCTGTCTTACAACTCTGTCTGTGAATTGATGTTTTTCAGTTCCTCTTTATCAATAGTAACTGCCTTTCACCCAAGTTATTATTTAAATACACATAAACACACATGCATACACACATACACACACACGCACACACACACACACACACACACACACACACACACACACACACACACACACACACTCACACAAAAACAAAATCAGACAGAAGGCTGTCAGAATTCTCAAATTCTGCAAAACTGTTTTCCTGAAATGCTAGAACTGCCACTACTCTAAGTAGACCCCCAATTACCAGGGGTGGCTCGTGCTATAGGACTGCGGGACTGCAGCCCTTTCACCTGTGAAATAAGTTCCGCAGTCCCCGTAGAAAAAATAAAAATAGAATAAAATTTGAAAATAATAAAAAAAAATCTCAGACTGCACACATGCGTGCTAAGTTCCTGGCTGCTGTGTTAGGCAGACCAGAACCCTTAGCACACATACTCAGGCATTCCTGAGCTCCAGACTGCTCAGGCAGTCTGGATAGGGAAGGGATTAAACTCCTCCCTTCCAACCCAGAGATCTGTGCGGTGATGACTGCACAAACCAGACAGTCACCAGACTGCATCACCTGCAGTCTGGGCCAATAGCAAAGGCTCCAGCCTCTTCACATTTCGCGCGAGAGTATGAGCGGGCTAGGCTGGGAGGTGCAGATCATGCCAGCATGGAGGACCAAGATCAGTGAGCTGCAGGATGGATTTGGTACACGACCGAGAAGCTGCAGGATCGGATCATGGCCAAGACAGGTAGGGTGTGTGATCGGGAAACAGGTGTGCCGAGAAGCTGCAGGATGGAGTGTGTGTGTGTGTGTGTGTGTGTGTGTGTGTGTGTGTGTGTGTGTGTGTGTGTGTGTGTGTGAAATGCCCCACTTGCTTCATGGTAGTGGGTACAGAATAAGGCTTGAACCCTGTACCTTGGACCCAAGTGACAAGAGCCTGAATTCCCTACCCACCACCATTTTGAAACCATTTACAGATTTTTGCCTCATATTTGTTCTTTTCCTCATAAAATCTGTAGTTTCTGTATTATTTTTACTTAAAACAGACAGTAGTGCAGTAGTGCAGTGGTAGCAGTGTTGCCTGACAGCTATGGGTTGTCTGGTTTGATTCTTGGCTGGTGTGCCTTCTGTGTGGAGTCTGCATGTCCTCTGTATTTGTGTGGGTTTGCTCTGGTGTCCTCAGTGGATATTTGTCCCTATTTTTGTGGACTGTATTCCCCCATTATTGGCTTTGTCCAGGGTTTTTGGGCCAAGGTTGAGAGCTATGGTGATAACTAAACTCACTGAATATGTTTGGGGGCTGTATTCCCCCATTATTGGCTTTGTTCAGGTGTTTTGTTCTAAGATGATGTTGACAGCTATGGTGAGAACTGAATTCACTAAATGGTAGCCATTTAAGTTTCAGTCTTCTTTCCTTTCATAAAAATAGATGATTTGGCATAGTGGTATGTTGCTCTGGCTGTTTAGCACAGGGACCTAGGTTCTATACTTGGCAGTGAAATGTGTGGTGGTAACACAACATTTTATTCTAGCAACTTTCCAACAATATACAAACAATGTTTAAAATGTGTCCCTGGTTTTTGGGCTTTTGTCCTCCCCCAAATACATTTTGGCTTTGTCCAGATTTCTTGTGCTGCAAAGTTCCGAGATACAGCTGAGTGTCGAGTAGATTTTACAAGGAGCTGAGAGCTGCAGGGGAACAAAAGTTTAGTGCTGCTTATGCCAAGTCTGCTTACATTGTAAATAGTACAACAGGTTGATTTTGATGCAGAAGGCTGTGGGTTCTACTCCCACAGTAGGTAGATCCATTGTTGATACTGTACTCTGTTTTAAAGGGATGGATGCTGCAGTCCTCTTTGGCGAAAATACCTTGTAAATATGAACCTGTTATCAGTTTGCCATCCATTCCCTATTGCGATATTACTAGCATTATAATTGTTTTAATGCAACATAAGCAATTTATTCCTCAAGGGCCACAGGCACTTTATTTGTAGATGAAACAATGACATATAAAGTTGTTTGCTAGCAGTAACCTCTTCATTAGTTAACAGATTTCTTTAATGTGGAATTATTTAGATGGCTTTTATTTCTTCAGAGATTGTGCATATTCACTGATACTGGTGGACTCTTGAAGTTTGAGTAGACTTTTATGATGGAAATTTTCTGAATTGGGCAGTTCAACTGTACTGTATTGTACAAGGAATATAATTTAATACAATCAGGAAGGTGTATCAAAAAGCATGTGTATGGTTCATGTTCAAGGGGCCTATGATTTGAAAACAGCCCAAAATTAATCTTTATCTGCCACCGGCAAAATGTATTTTCTTTGAATGTGGGTTTCAATGCTGTTTCAATGAATGTGAGTTTCAAGGGCAGAGAAGTTTTAATGCTAAGTCTATTTTCATTGTAAGACTGCATTGCTTTGTTTAGCAGATATCTATTAGGGTTTATGCTGTAAAATATAAAATAAAACTTTCAAAATGAAATCCATATCATTGCAGAAGTAAAGCAGTATGCACATTACAGTTTTTATGGCAAATGGGGTGAAATAACCAAGGAATGGGACATTGGAATGGCTGCAGGGGGGGACGCTCCATTCGACCATGATTTTGTGAGGGGGGAGAAGGGCAGCAAACACAGACAGCCCCGGCTGAACTATACCTCTCAACTGTCCAGAATTTTGCAGAATGAATAGATTTTTGTTTCTTATTTTTGGTTTGTTCCTCATAAAATTTGTGGTTTTCTGCCAAATCATTTAGGAATGAAGTCACTAAATAATGACATACATTGAGTTTTAGACGTCATAATCTTCAGAAAAATGCATGTTAAAGCAAGACCTGTTATTCTATCAACTGTCTTTTTAGTACTGTTTGTATGTTCCCCCAATATATTTGGCCATATCCAGATTTCCTGCATTAAGAGGTTGAGAGATACGTGTAAATAAATCACTTTATAGAATTAGGAATATCCAAACCTCTCAACTGTCTCCAATTTTGGCTCAAAATGTTGCTTTCCCTTTAATAATCCCTCTGCAAAATGGCAATTTTGGAAGAAAACGTGGAGGGTTTACAATTATAAATAACTGTAATGATCAGAGTTATAGATTACTTTTATTTCAGAAATGCATTTAGATGCTCTTATTTTGTCAGCTGCTCAAGTTAACAGTACTAATTTTAAAAAGGATGTTCCTTCTTTGACAGGTTCACAGCTGTATTGTGTGGCAATTTTATATTTTTGCATAACATATTTGGTCTGTTTTTCATAAAATTGTGGTTTTCTGGCAAATTAGTAGCAAATCATTAAAGATTGAAGTTAGAAAGTAATGGCAGACATTTGGGTTTCAGACTTCATACCCTTCAAAAATTCATACTAATGCAAGACCTACTACTATTCTATTATCTTTCTAAGTTTATAAGAGCAATATTTAAACATTGTCTTTATTTTTGGCCCTGTGTCCCACTTCTATGTATGGCTTTGTCCAGATTTCTTGCTCTGAGGTTGAGAGGTATGAGTGTGAGAGCCATCGCCATCAGCCAGAGACATTTCAAACTGTGACCTACTTGTGCACCCCACTCCCCATTGCAGTGGCTCTGGATGTGTCCAAGCAAGTCAAGGAGCAGTTATGCAGCGTAAGTGTGCAGAGTATTCCCCCATCCAAGGTAGACCACAAGTATGACCGTGGCTTTTCATCTGTCCTTGATTTTGCAGAATGTTCTAGGTTTCTGTCATATTTTTATACTGTTGATTTATGCTTCTTATTATTCAGAAAATGCATGCTGTTGCAGTGCCCTGTTGCTCTATATTAAAGTAGCAATGCTTTAATGACCATCAGGTAAGCTTGACAGAGATTGTAAGATGCAAGTAAGCTTTAATAAGCATACTGTTAAAGAACTACCAACTTTGAAAGCCTTTTCATTGTTGCCATGCAGAGAATATTTACATAACTAGATAACGAATAAGCCTTAGGTATTGAAATGCATATGACAGTATTTGTAATAAAGAACAGGATTACAGTATTTTCAGAAGCTCATTACATTTGTTGGAGACTTGCAGTTATCTTTGCAGGCTTTATCCGTAAGCGTAAACTAAACAGAATGCCAGTCTATCATGTGTGGTCCATAACTTGTGCAGTAATCCTTTAAGCAATTTATCTTGAGCTTGTTTCTTGTTCAGTGTTCATTTTTTACTTTGATCATGTGTTCTCCATGAAACAAGTAGATAGTTGCTGTCAGGCAGCAGGTCTTTCTTGGATAAGAAACATTTTTACAAGTGGGGGTATCACAGAGATTGCTACTTTCAGCATGTTACTTGGTAATTTTATAAAGCTGAATATAAATTATAATTAGAACTGCAGTACAAGGAGAAGTGGTTTGAGCTGAGTGCTGCTTGTTTTTTTTATACTTGATTTTGACTGGCATTCCAGTAATGTATTTAAAAAGCAATTTATTTTTTCATGCCTCACAACCTTTGTATTTCCATCTAGATATTAAGTAAGTTGTCATGTAGCCAATGCATTGAAATATTTTTTTTCTTATACACTTCATTTTGTCTTGATTGGACTCTTGTAATGATGGTTTGGCACCCAGGGCAGCGTATTTAATTAAAGTTCCAGTTGTTGTGGTTTTGAGCATAGCTCCACCCCTTTCTGGTTGGTCACACCCCTTCCCATTGGCCCCACCCATTCAGCTGTCTCTTGCAGCCCCCCCTTAATTTGAAGTCACCAACCACCACTGCCAATTACCTGTCTGCTCTTAATCAAAGCAAATGTGAAATTGTACTCATTGATATTTCTCACATATCTATAGTCTAATAGGAGATATGTGGTATACAGCTTAATAACCAGCTAATGAATACCATCTTCTCAAATAAACAACAGTAAATGAATGTAATAAACAAATACATGCCAATCACAAGAACTTAAAGGTTAATAAATAAACTTTACTTAAAAATAATGAAAACGTTACAAATACAGGTTAAATATTCATTGGTTGGTACACACACAGAGAAATAAAATAAAAGACAATAAAAAGGTAGGATATATACAGAAAAACCTAAACGCTAGATACCCAAGTTCTATGCCCAACTATGAATACATAAATACTGACCCTAAGTAATCATAACTTATATAAATTAGTGAATCATTTTCAAGCAGATACATTTTCCAGAGGAAGACAGTAAACAGAGAAGTTACAGTATCATCTATACATAGCACAGCACACAGTAATATTCATTGACTTTTCTCCAGCTCACAATGACCATCACATGACATAACATTTCTGACAGTGGCGTAAACCAAGTGAAACTATCATTACTTGTCATAGCAACCACATCAATGCTAATCCATTCCTTTCGAATCCACATGAAGTTCATCAGCTATTATGTAAAATATATCCAACAGAAAGAGAGTTCCTGGTCTGAAATCCCTGTTTTGTTACATTCACAAGTACAGACAGCAAGTTTGGAGTTTAAACTCACTTCAAAAGACATTGTCTGTTCTTTTATATTCAGAAGACAAAGGTTACACAATCCTCTAGCCATAATAGCAATGCACTGATTGCAGATTAGCAACAGAAAAGAGAAATAATCAAAATAAATTACAGTTTTAAATTAGTCTGACATTACTCATGGCTTCACAGGAAACATGACACAGACCTGAGATGGTATTATCAGGAGCAATCTATGTTACAGGGAACTGGTGGACAAATAGAACAGTTCCTCAGTTAATGTTATATGCAACAATAAAGTCAGAGATCTGAAGAATGTATGGGACAAAGAAAATCAAAATCTAGCCAACACAGGGAAATATAAATCGCAATCCAGATTCTTTGTTTATATTTTTTAATATGCAGGATGCATGAGTAAAATGTTTGAACCAATTAATCTTTGTATGCTACTGATATATCTTGAATGTTGCCATGTCCAAGTTCAGCGTTGAACAAAAATTGTACACGTTGATTAATAAAATCCTTTTTGATATGTAGAGTGTTGTCGCAAAGCAAATTTGCATCCAAGAGAGAATATCACCTGTGATTTATATCCTGCCTGGTGATCATGCAGGGACCAGCTACAGAAACTCTTTGTCTTATTTCAATAATGGTATCAAATCAGACAGATGGCATGTCCAGAAAGTGTGTCACAAACCATGGACTATTTTCACAACTGATCCATTATCATGACAACTGGAACACCTATTCTCAAAGGGTCTGATTATGAAATAACTCATCTTCATGTTATGTTTCATCAAAACTTCAACAACCATGTGCAATATTTGCTGAGGTGATACAGCAAGACTGCATTAAGAGTTTCATATAAAATAAATGTTCCCCATTCTCTGCATCCTATGTTTGAAAAGAGTGAAACCAGTTGAAAAACTGATAAAATTTCCACAGTCCTAATGCTGGTGGACAACATTGCGTAATCCTGATATTTAGCTGTACAAGAAGGCGGATGACAGAAAATTCTTTTATTACAACTTATATTTTGAGACAGGAAATTATGCATTTTGATTAGGTTATTCATGCAGTCAGCTAAATAGAGTCAAGCAGCATAACTAAAAAAAAAACAAGTTACTAAAGGAACTGCTTTCCAAAGGGATATTCATTGCATCATATCGCCTCCACTTCAAGAAAATAGAATCTAGGGCTCAGCACTAGAAGCACCTGGAACCTAGAAACAATACTTGGCAAGCAATCATGGGCATCATAAGATGTGTAGACATGTGCACCTTTAAGTAGACAAACTTAAAAGTTCTTGCCACCCTTTACAAGCACTTACCATGGCTCAACTCCCAAACTGAGCAGGGTTGTGCATGATAACCCTGGAGTAAATTTGTGTCACCTCATCCAGTCATCAAGACTATCCTTAAAGGTAGCGAAAGTAGTAGTTTGTTTAGTCTGCACTGGTAAAGTACTCCATAGCTTTAAAACCAATCCTTCTAGTGACTCTTGCTTATTTGTTGGTGTAGATTTAAATCCCTACTGTGGGTGATTATAGAAACAATGACTATGTGAAAAAGTTGGAGGTCATATAGAATAGGGACTTTCATGACTCAAAAAGTGAGACACAGGTCACCCTGGAGCAACCAATGGACTACTGAGTATTAAAAGAGTCGTGTTGACCGATTGGGATTGTTAAAGTTTTTAAGATGTGTTACTTTTTTGGTCGGATAACTTTGGGGCCTTTCCAGATGAGTTATATGCATACATTAGTACATATGAATGTGTCATTGTTTTCAATGATGTGTCTAATAAAGGATGAGCAGTGATAGGATGACTTATTTGGATCTGCAGATATTCATTAGACATTAACCTGGACAGCTGGAACAATTTCCTGATTATGGTGGAAACATGATGATCAAGTAAAAGAAAGTTGTCCACATAGGTACCCTGGCCTCTTATGTCCATAGCTGTCTGAAGAAGAGTATTATTTAAACTATATGATGTGGCATCAATATTATGATAATTGCTACTATGCTGCACTTCATTTAGCTTGAGACTGTTTTCAGTAGACTAATTATGTGCAAATTCCAGCCCTTGATGAAGCTGTTTAGTATCAGTGAATGAGTGCGTAACGGCTTGTAGTCATCAGTAAACATGGTCAACCATACTTCCGGAATATTGGCTTGGATATCTGCATAATAAATGTCAAACAGGAGAGGACTCAGCACTTATCCTTGTGGTACCAACTAGCTACAATTTCATGCTCAGAGTGGGTGCCAACGCATTCACAAATTGAAAGCCAGTTTGCAATCCAGCGGACAATGTAGGGGTTTACATTCAGTTCATCTAATTTTTTCAATAATACCAGCATGGGGGAATAGTTGGTTTCACTTGGCATATTGGTTAATGTCATTTCCTCTCATGCACAGAGTACAAGGTTCAGTTCTGACCTCCAGCCATTGCCTGTATGGAGTTGGCCTATTCTCTGCTTACCTCTGTGGGGTTCCTCCCACCTTCCAAAAAAAAACAAACAAAAAGAAACATGCACCCAAGAATGGAGTGGTGGGCAGCAGTACATACTCTAGATGGTGCCTGTTTGGAGAAGAATTGCATACACCAGCCACTTTGGTATCAACTGTGATTCACAGTGTCCTGTAGATAGAAAAATATGGACTACAGACTGTGCACTGTGTATGGGCTAACCAATGATGGTGTAAAACTAAGCTTTAGGGGATTGGGTCGCATTGACTAATGTGGCCAAAAATGGGTATTTGCCAGTGATAAGTGGGTCAAGGACCTGGCTTACTCCAACCTACTTCAGGGACCCATGCTACCTATGGGAGTGGTCTATATGCCCCTTTTAGCCAGTGTGTGTCCACCATAAAGTCCAGTAGGCCTGGGTGAATAAGGTTTGTGTCCAGTTGCACAATTTGGGTTACCTGGGATAGCTCTGTTGAATGAAAGCTGGATGTAAAAACTGCCAAAGAGACTGTCATGTGCTCTTTTCTAAACATTGGGGAGCAAAAAAAAACCCAAAAATTAAAACAAAAAACCCTTAGTATTTGCAGTGAAACAAAAAATACAAAATACAAGATAATCAAGATAAAAATAATGTTTCAGATACTTGAGAAAAACTTGAAATTTCACACTTTGTATGCTCTGGTTGCATAGTATACTGACATCTGCTACCCACAAATAAAGTACATTATTATACAAAAAAAAAAAAAAGCAGAAATATCCTTGTTAAACAGGTAAACTTAAAGCCCAATCAACCTTTCTTAGTTACAGCAAATCATCATGTGAAATGTAAGAGATGCTTTAACAGTAGTATCCACAAACTTAACCTGCTTGTGGTGTGTCATGTTTTCTTCCAGGTGTCACCATAATAGTGATGGTACACATGCATTTAGTCTGTCTCCTGTGTGTCCCTGCCAGAGTTCCTGCATCACAGGTCTAGGTACTCCTGAAAGAACCCACATGTTACATGGTGATGGGACTGAATAGCATTTCTTGATTTGACTTTTACTGCCAGAGTGAGGAAACTACAGAAACATGCCACCCAGTGAGCTACAAGGCACATTCAGTTCATTCATTCTATGACCAGTGGCTAAATCAGCGAGAAAAAATAGAACTAATGAAAAAAATTTTCACTAGATGAGCAGGTGAAATTTGAAAGCTGAAAGTAGTACACCCCTTGATAACATTACCAAAAATATCAAGAAAGAAGCAGAAAACTGGCAAAAGGCTAACCAAACTAAGCACAGTCCTGAACGAATAGAAACTTTTGCAAGATGACAACATGAGCAATACATTTGATAAAGAAGTGGCAAACCAAAGAACTAAACCACAGCATAATGAAACAATATAAAAGTAGAACTTCTCAGATAAACATATTATTTGCCTTTGAAATTTAGAGACACATCTTAATTCTTTGCAACAATCAAACTTCAGCTACCATTTTAAATTCAACTACAGCAGTTATTTTGCCATGGTATCCATTCTTCCATTTGTACCTCCAGTCGCTTTAATTCTAACAGGGAACATGGACCAAAAAATGCAAAAAGTAGCTGTAGAATTCTGTTCTCAGAATTGTATGGCATAGCAGAAAAAAGTGTGGGCGGCCACGGTGGTGCAGTGGTTAGCATTGCTGCCTCACAGCCAGAGGTTCTCCAGTTTGATTCTTGGCTGGGAAGCCTTCTGTGTAGAGTCTGCATGTCCTCCTTGTGGTCACGTGGGTTTCCTCCGGGTGCTCTGATTTCCTCCCACACCTCAAAGACATGCAATAGGTGGATTGGACAGTCTAAATTGGCCCTAGGTGTGAGTGTGTGTGCCTTCTGTGGAAGGTTGGACACCAGGCTGGCAACTCAACACCATAAAACTCCACTGACAATCATGAGCGGACAGATGATCCACTGTGGTGACCCCTGACCGGGAAAAGCCGAAGCAGAAAAAAGCAAAGATGTGCATCTTGCTTCATTTCTTCACCTTGCTGGAAATGATGATGCACAAGCATTTAAAACTATTTACTTTACTATTGAGCAACAGATGCATCTTCCACTGGCTTTTTTTGATAGATCTTCCACTATTATGGCCAGTTTGAAAGAATAGCATCAGAAAAAGAATTTGCCACATAATTTTCAATTTCTCACAAGAAATCAACGTCAATTGATCCAAATCACTGTACAAAGTAAAACAACAGTAATGTAAATATAAATATTAGAAGTAATGTCAATAATAGAATAAGACAATATAAAGGAATATAGCATTAATAAAAAGCATGAAATGAGTAAATAGTAAAACAACTATGCATGTTAAACAATTAGCAGTGAGAAAAATTGCATGCAACATAAAATGGTCAATACTGAGCAGGTCTTAAGAAAAGGTCAAATAGATACATTTTAATGTGTTTAAAGACACTCCGTATTTGGGGGCTCCTTCAGCCTGACAATAGATTCCACAAGTGGGTTTCATGAAAGACAAAAGTCCAAATCCCATAGGATTCAACCTGTGCTGTCTGAATTCATAGACTATAGTGAATGGGTTGGATGTTAATAGGGCAAGACATCCTGCAGTTAAGGGGACCCAAGCCATGAAGGGCAAAATATAGCAGAAAAATAACTTTAACAATGATATATAGTCTAATAGGTGTGTTCCCTTTCAACAGTATGATGTTCTTTTCCCTGTATGGCCCCATAACTGAAACATTATATCTTTACTTCTCTACTCTACAGAGGAGGTACTCTACATTCTGCGTACTATCACTATTGTCACCCCAGTTAACTCAACTTAGTACTCTCCAGGCATCATAAACATCCCACTTCCCTTTTCTGCTCTGTTGTTATCAGTTCTATTCTCCCCACTACAACTTCACACTAGAATTGTTGTGACCCAAGTGACATGCTTTGCATTTATTTGCTATGAACATTACATGTACCCTTTTCTAACCTCTTGCACTCAGCCATTAAAAAGTTTCCTCTTGGTTGTTGCCCTTAGTCCCATTGCCCCACATCTATATCTCCTTTTCACTGTATTTCTAACCCTTGTCTCATCATGCAGGGTTTTTAGACTCTACCCCTGGTCATGTTACTTATTGGTTGACTGCATGGGATTTCAGGAATATGGGGCAGGGTGGCTGGACCTTTGATGTGGACTACATGAAGGGCTCTGTTTTGTAGTGCACCCCTTCGAAAATGCTTATGAACAAGTACATCTAACCTGTTTGATCTAAGGCTACTTCCACGACACTGTGGACTTGCCTGCTCTTCAATCGTGCTGCCCTTTGTTCTCACAGGAACAGGAGTGGGACAGCCCCACTATGCTCAGCTGTGATTTACTCCCCTACCCTATCCTAACCCCTTTTTCCACCATCCTCACATCATTTCCTTTATGCACTTTATGCACTTCAGCTACCCCCCCCCTTCCAAACACATTACTTCCCATTCACCTTAACCACTCTCCCTACATTTCCTCTCCCTCAAGTCCTCAGCACTCTATTTGCATGTTAACCTTTTCACCTTCAGGAACTCCCGCTTGAAGAATTCCTTTACTAGAACACAGCATACTATCTTCACCACTCTCTCTTGTCTTCATCAACACTCTTTCACACCGTACTGTTACTACAGAGTATGATATTACATACCCTTCACAACTGTTTTGCTCGACTTCTTCATAAATTCACACATATCCACATAATCCTATGTGACATAACTAGCTACTCTTCTTAAACCTCAGTTGAACTCTGTACCCTACAGTTTATCCTTCCACCCTTTTCTCCATATCTCTGACTTTATCAGCAATGCTTCAGGCAAGTATACCTTTCAGATCCACACCAAGATGTTCAGTTTGAAATATATTCTTGGAATTGTATTAATCCTGTTAAACACACTCAGTAAACCTTCTTGGTTTAATTCTCATTATAACAAACCACAATCTTGCTTACATACTTAAACATCAAACTAAACACACATTTCACATGGCAATCTATAGTTGGTGGGACAAAGCTTTGTCATTTATGACATATTTGAACAATAGTTTCATTATTGCACTGCTAAAACTTCAGATCATGTACCTACACTCTCGAAAGGCATACTGGAAAATTGTACTTATCTACATTATCTCACTTACATTATACCCTAATGAAATCTATCTAAATCCAGGCTCATTTTTCCATCCCTCACCAAATCTCATCCCCATTAAACAATACCATCCAACCATTAATGGTAATTTAAAATCCTCTATGACTATTAATCTTCTTCTTTTCCCAATTAGGGGTCACCAAAGTGGAACAACGGTCTGCAGAATGATTGGCAGCAGAGTTTTACAGTGTTGAGTTGCCAACCCAGTATCCAACCTTTCACAGAAGGCACACACATGCACACACTCATACCTAGGACCAATTCAGTGTATCCAATCCACCTACAGCATGTCCTTGGGATGTGGGAGGAAACCAGAACACCGTAAGGAAACCCACACATACACAGGGAGGACATGCAGACTCCACATAGAGGGCACCCCAGCTGAAAATCGAACGAGAAGACCTCTTGCTGTGAGGCAGCAACACTAACCACTGCACCACCGTGGCCACCCCCTGTATGACTATTAATAATAATCTAAAATTAAAAGCTTTAACTATCTCATACTTAAATAGTGGTAGTGCAGATAACAACCGGACTCAATATGAAGAGTGGCAACTACGCATAGAATTAAAATATTCTCTTTAATTGAAACCTGGCTAAGAGATGCTAGATGGATTTCTCCTTATATTTCAAAAAAAAAAAAAAAGAATATGATTTTTACTGAAGATAGACCAGGTCAAAGAGTGCATGTGGCTACACTCATTAGTAAAGAAACAAATCTCACATATACACTCATTGCCAAAAGCAAAATAATACCCCTAAATGGACAATACCAGAAATACTAGTTGACAAGAATACAAAAATCTGCATTGTTGATATATATATATATATATATGGTTCCCATTCAGAAGCCTGAAACATCATTAGCCTGAAAATCAAAATCCTGAAACCAAAAGCCTGAAAATTCAGAATACTGAAAACTCAAAATCCTGAAAGCCCAAAATCCTGAAAGACCAAAATCCTGAAACTCAAAATCCTGAAAACACAAATAATGCTAATATGTCACTATAAAGACACTAATATCTACCAACTGACCCTGACCCTAACCCTAACCCTAAGGTCCATCACTATCGCACACTCACCTGACCCGCGCCCTAACTCTAACTCACTTAAACCGCCCCTAACCCCAATATTTGTCACTATTGCATACATGCCTAACCTGCCCTAACCCTAACTCACTTAAACCGCCCCTAACCCTAAAATAAAACCAACCGCACACTTACCTGACCCCAACGCATGACCTAACACCACAGGGCTAACAATAGCAAAGCCACAATGACATCAGTATGTCTATTTTGTGTTTTCAGGATTTTGAGTTTCAGGATTTTGGTCTTTCAGGATTTTGGGCTTTCAGGATTTTGAGTTTTCAGGATTCTGAATTTTCAGGCTTTTGGTTTCAGGATTTTGATTTTCAGGCTTATGATGTTTCAGGCTTCTGAATGGGAACCATATATATATATATATATATATATATATATATATATATATATATATATATATATATATATATATATATATATACTATTCTTTTCTCATCCTATATATTAGTGCATGAAACTTAAGTGTATAGCAAATAAACCCTGAAATTGCAATCTTATATGCCAAGAGTGGAACATTGATTGAAAAAGTCAGATAAAAATTTTAAACAGTTATCTATCTATTCATAATATGTCCCATCTAGTTAAAGAAGGAAGTGACCAGATATTGTATCTAGCAAAATCACAATATTAAATATCGCCATGACAAATATTTTTTCCACAGGCTGTCCATGATGCATACAATCTGAAAGTGTGTTTGTTTTTTCTGATATGGAAGAAACTTCCAGTCTCTTCCCTGTCAAGAAAAAGAAACTGATTGGAGATCAGATACAAGAGATTAGCTGGAGAACAGAGATACCTTACTAAAAGGATACCAGGCCTGAACAACATGTCTTATGTGTACCGATTCAAAGTCTTTTTACTATACTCAGTATCCTACAGATTAAGAGCCTGTGTCTGACATACAAGGCATCCACCATCCCATTATTGATGGATTTACTGCACTTCAACAAGTCAAATGGCATCAGAAGTTCTCAGTCTAGGATCCAAACCACTTCTCCAACATCAACAAAATGGTTTGGAAGGACAGGTATATTTCGTACAGTATACTGTTGATGTGGAACAGACTCATCATCCACATAAACCAAAGTTCACCCCTGTCCATTTTCAAGTGCAAGTTAGAGCTATGGATGTGAAGCAAAAAATTTAATGCATTGTAGTACTAATGGACAGATGCAATTCCTAAATTCTTTATCCCATGCATGGGTCCCCTCAATTGTCTATAAATATGATCACATTTATTCTCATTGGGGATAGTATATAATTATCAACTATGAGATGGGAAAGGCCAATCTGTAACCAAATGGGATAGGTTATTTCAAGCCAAAAAGGGAAGTTGGCTAGGCTTAAAATGACCTGCAAGGGCAGCTAGCCTAGTACTTATGTAAGAATCTATGAACGTATGAGCCTATTGGAGTCCACATTCTGCTTTTGTAATTAGCTGACAGCATGACTAGAGACTTTGTTGTTTGATAACCCATCTTTTTTCCCTGATCGATCATTCCCCTCAGCATACCTTCTCCGACTGAATTTTCTGCAGGGGATGAATCACTGAGAAAGGCCTTACAGCAAAGAAGAACAAATGATAAATGGAGAGAGGTTGGAGAAGGAATTTTCAACAATGAAGATAGAACATGGTAACTGTGATTACACATTAATTTGGACAGCTGAATGCAGGACTGAATAGGGACTTTATTCTCAGAAGATAACAGATACTTTCAGTGTTATTAATCTGAGTAAAAGACAACTGTCTGAAGATGAGGTGAATGTTCTCATTAAAAGACTATCATTTGTCCCCTGCAGAAGACTAACTTTGCAGAGACTATGGTAAAGTTTAAGCTGTTTATTAGGAATATGAATTTAAAACTTCGTTTTGATAAAAAGATTGAGAATGTTTGTTTAAAGGAATCTCGTGTTTTTAATTCCCCCAAATGATTATGTTCTTAATCCTTTTGCTGAATTAGTAAAGTGGAGTTTGAAAATATTTCTGCATTAGAAATTTAAAAATATATTGTCTCTATAATTTTAATAAACATGAGTATCAGGTTTTATAGAAATTAATGAATGATGGCAAACTTAGAGTATTGGTGGTGTCTGATTGGGGGGAGGGTTGTTTATTAGTGATCGAACACAGACAGTATGATGATTGTATAAAGACCATGTTATCAGACCAAGCTCAGTATTGCGATATTGATTCTAGAACAGTACATCAGAAGTATTGAGTGATAGATCTTTTGCTTACAGATCTGAATCAAAAAGGGTTGTTAGATCCAGGAAACACAGCTAAGAATCTGAAATTACCAATGAATCAAATATTCACGTTTGACAACCCACCCACCCCCATTTAAACCTTATGTAATGGCAAAAGGACTGAAAACTGAACCTTTGGCAGGTTTATTAGAATACCATTTACAGCTATTACACATTTGGTGAGAGATTCTTTTGATTTTGTCAATACTGGGTTGGAAGAAGTTTTTTTGGTAACTATAGGTGCCTCTTTATATACAGTCATAGCAGAAGAACAGGGTATATATTTAGTGACAGACTGGAGCACAACAAAAACAAAACAAGTAAAGATGTAGATCTGATCTGCATGTTACTTGATATGGTGTTGGATAACACTTTTGCCATACTGTATTACACCAGCAGATTTTGGGTATAGCAATAGGAGCCTTAATGGGTCTGACTTATGTTTATTTATATTTATTAGCATGAGGAACATAAATAAGGTTTCTTTTTGGGAGTTTTTAAAAAGTAGTTTATATCTGCACTTTATTGTTGTAATTTTTATTTTGTAGGGATTGAGTCTGGAACAGTTGCCATATTTTGTTAGTCAGCTGAATCTAGAAAAGGAGTATTTGAAATTTGAGAAGACGTATGGCTTTGATCGGGCCAATTATTTGGATATGAATATGTAGAAGACCATTAACTGGAACTCATACATTTAAATTTATAAAAAAATAAATAAGAGAAAATAAATATTTAAACTTCAATAACATGTAATCTAATCACACAAAAAAAGGAAATAATAAAAAATCAGTTAGTTACAGTCTCTAGATTCATAAGTGAGGATGATGTTTTTGTGTTTAACTGCCAAGAAATAGTTTTCTAAAGAAAGTAGTTATCCAGCTGTTAGAAGGAAAACTGTTAAAAGTATTTTAGAACAGAGAAGGTTAGTGAAATAGGACTTCTGCAAGATGATGAGGAATGACATGATAGTAAATATTTGTCAATTTCAGTTGTTTTTACTAATCATGGTCAAGAAATTTAGAAAATTATTCAGAAATACTGGCCAATTTTAAATAGTCAGGAGGTGCTTAGGGGATATGTAAATGAAATACCAAGGTTTGTTGACAAGAGATCTAGGAACATTAAAGAGCTTTTTTAACAAATCTTTAAACACAAAAGAAAAATTAATTAATGACAGAGCAGGTGGGACTTATTCCTTCTTATGTTGCAGGCAATGTAGATTAATTTCAAATAGCCCATTTGTTGACAATAAGTACAATGGTAGAGTGGTGGGCACTGCAGACAGATTTAATCAGTGGGCCAGATTCCAAAAGGGTTGCTCTCAGTAAGTCTACCTTGATTCCAAAAGACTTGCTCTCAGTGTAAGTGATTTACTTCAGAGTAAGGTCTATCAATAAACAGTGTTGCTACAGGGACCAGATTCTAAAACACCTGCTTTCATCCTGCTGTCAGTGTAAGTGGTTATATATCATGCACAGCACCAGACACATCAAGTATTCTGCATCAGATGTACTAGCAGAAAGTTAAAAGAAAAAAGAGATGAACATGTCAGGGCTACAAAACATGGATTTAAATAATGCATTAAACAATCACAGTAAACACTGTAATAATTTTAAAAGATTATTTTTGTGTTGGGGAAAATTATTGAAGATTTTAAAGGGGGCATTGAGGCAGTTTTGGATTAACATAAATTTTGATGTGGCAATTCAGATTTAATTCCTTTAAGACACTGGGTGCGAATGATGTAGTGTGTTCTTTTAAAGTCAAGAAGTTTCAAAATTAATGAGAACAGTTGATTGGTTGGACAAAGCATGTGATGTCTGTTAATTTTTTTTTTAAATAGAAGTCGGTATGTTTTTTCTTCAGTCTGATGAAGCTATTAGTTACATTTATGAGAATGAAAGGGCTTACTTTGTGAATAAAATGCTTGTAATGAGTCTTTGGGATTCTCTGTTGAAAGTGTATTTCATTATTTCATTTTTGGTCTTACTTTACTAGCTGTGATTTGAAAAAATATTAACTTTATAATTTTCTTTGTAATGAAATTGAGACAGAGGAACAATTTATCGTGTGCATGAGCTTTAATACTTTGTAAAATAATCAATTATTTAGGGTCTAAATTAAATTTTAGTATTATTCATTGCAGTGATTTTACTTCTGACCCTTATTATACCTTCCTAGGAAATTATTATTTTTCCAGTTAGAAATTTTCTGTTGTGGGTTCTTTCTAAAAAATCTTTTGCTATACTAAATGAAATTAATGCATCAAACCAAAATTTCAAATCTACATTACCAAGAACAGTAGATTTAATTTTTTTAAATGAAATTAATATACTTGGACTGCAGAGGAGAGTACATTTTAAATAAAATATGTTTGCATAAATAGACCCAAATTGGGTTATGCATTAAATCAGATTAAATCAGTTAATGAAATATTCATTTTCATTTTATTAAAGTTATAAAGCAAAATTTGTAGAAAGTTCCAGTTAGCTATATAGCCAGAATCCAGCCAGCTAGTTATAACTCTGAAAACTGCCGCTTTAGTATAGATTTCTATATTAGGAAATTTGTTGCCCCCCCCCACTTTCAATGTTTAAAATGGTGCCTAAGGGCAATCTTAGTTTTATTTTATTTATTTTTATTTTGTTTATTTATTTGAAAAAATAAAGAAAAGTTAAAAGTAACTTATTGAATTTTTTTAAATGATCATTGTTAGGAGGAAGAAATAAAGCTTGTATGTTTTTATTATACACAAAATATTTGGAAACAAAACCAATTTTATTAACTGAAGTCTATCATCAAAACAGATGATTAGTTTATTTCAACTGGATATCATTTTGGCAACAGACATAAGGATTCTCTTATAATTGGCATCTTTAGTTTTTTTTTTCAAAAGTTTTGTAATAGAAATACCTAAATATGACAGAGATTGAGATTCTCTACCAACAAAATTGCAATAAACTAATTGGAAGTTTTTCTTTTTTTCATTTATAAAATGATACACAGATTTTAAGTCATTAAATACCCTACCACCTTTTAAATTCTTTAATAATGAAGGCCAGTTCTCTTAATTAATCTTCAGAATTCAGTAAAGCTAACTTTATATCATCAGCAAAGAGCAGGATTTTAGAACTATAGTTATCAGATAACTGTAAACCTTTTACTTTTGAATTAGATCTAATATAGATTTTGAAAATTTAGATGGCTATGGTGAAAAGTATTGGAGATAAGGGACAGCCTTGTTTTGTACCTCTAATTAAGAGAATCAATTCTAAAGAAAATGGGCCCAAACTGACATAGGCTTTATCGTGTATGTGTGTGTGTGTGTGTGTATATATATATATATATATATATCCATTTTCTATACAATCATAACCCCTGTCTACTTTTAAAAGTTGATTGAAAAGAAATTTTAATAAGATTATGTTTCTTGAAGGAATACTATTAGTATTACTCATCCTCCTCTCCTGTGTCTTGCTACACTATTCAGTCACAATCTGTTCTCATTATACTATCCCCCCCAGCTCTGTTCTAAATTCCTTCTCAAATCTTATTCTGCTCTTTCCCCATCAAAACCTACATATTCTCCACAGTATTATCACTGCTCATCACCTTACTTCACCTTTCTACTTTTAAAAGTTGATTGAAAAGAAATTTTAATAAGATTATGTTTCTTGAAGGAATACTATTAGTATTACTCATCCTCCTCTCCTGTGTCTTGCTACACTATTCAGTCACAATCTGTTCTCATTATACTATCCCCCCCAGCTCTGTTCTAAATTCCTTCTCAAATCTTATTCTGCTCTTTCCCCATCAAAACCTACATATTCTCCACAGTATTATCACTGCTCATCACCTTACTTCACCATACTACAAGATTTTTACAACACTAGCCATGTTGTTCCCCTCCTGTATCACCTTATTCATCCTCCTCCTCTCATTTCTAATATCCCCAACTGTAGTAATAACAAATAAACAGACCTCAACCATCATTCCAGCCTCACCTATCAACCATCATCCCATTAGCTATTCAAAAATCTCTTCAGATGTATTTCCTTTAACCCAATTTCTCTGTTGTAACCCCAAAACACTAAAATATTTCAGCCTCAATGGCAAGGTAATACTTTTACCCATCTCTAATAAAAATGCAATATAAACAAGCCATCTTACTCCACCAAACATCAGTGCATTTAATTATTTAAATTCATATTTGTTTGACTTTGATATGCATTTATGCATATATATATATATATTTTAAGTTAATATGTACATTTTTATTGAATTTATATATATTTTTTTATTGAATTTACACGAGTTTTTATAGAGCAAATATGTTTATACATATATGGACATTTATTTAGTATATTAGGATTATGGCATTTATGTACATTAGAAAAATTAGAAATATCAGATATGTTAGGTGTTGGAATTGTATGTATTTCTTCTTTAAGACAATTATTATGTGAATATGTGTTTGGCGCCAAAAATTTTTGGTATTTAATGAATTAGTTTCAATTAAGTTTGTTCTGAGGAAGTCTGCTAGTCAGATGAAAGCGCTTAACGTGTTGGTGATATTTGTTTTTTGGTATTAAACTGTCTTTTCCACTGTTCGAGCTGAGTTGTATGCGCAGTATTTCCAGTATCAGTGTGTTTTTCATTTACGTTTTTCAAACATCAGTGTTGTGACATCCACCCCAACCCAGGTCCCAAACAAACCCCAAACCAAAGAAAGTACCCTAAAAGTTTAAAAATAGTCACTCTAAACCTTAGAAGAATATGCAACAAAATCACCGATTTTCATCCCTGACTCACCACAAACCAGATATCCTAGTCACAACAGAGACATGAGATGCTAATCCCTAGTTATAATATTAGTAATAGAACACATAAACAACAGGTGGAATAGCTATAATCTTCCCAAATATGCTCACAGTAAAAAATCCCATTCTCATTCCTAAAACTTAAACAAGGCAAGAACATATGCATTGCTGTGCTATATATCCCACGAGGACAGAACATTCCAACACTTGAAAACATACTATCCTGGATAGCAGATACAAACAAAAAGGAAATTATCCTCCTGGGTGATGTAAACATTGACTTGCAGTCTTTATCTGCAAATTCAGCAATAAACAGCATGAATCTCTGGATTCACTCAACTTATTAATGCACCAACAAGATATGGCAAAATATCTCCCAACAAACTATCCTGGACTGGATTCTCATTTCCAACCCATGTAATTTTACCTCCTCAGGTACCATCCCTGATAAACTAAGTGACCACCTGCCAGCTTATACCCACAGGAATATTGCACAACTAACAAAGGAACATAAGCACAAAACTACCCATAATCTCTCCAATTTTACCAAAGAGTCTGAAGCTCTGAATGCAGTTAACTGGTCCATCCTAAAATGACTCCCCTTAAAGTATGCATCTGAATACATCAATGCAGCATTTCTAAATATCTTAACACCCATAGTCCTACAGCATACAAGAAGAATTAAAACCAACCATACCCAGTGGCTCACCAACCAACGCAAACTCCTTATGAAAGACAGACACAAAGCATGATTAACTCCCAAAAGAATAAAAATTACAAAAATTGGCAAGTATTCAGACAGTTATAAAACCAAGTCGAGAAACAAGTTAATAGACATAAAAAAGTCTTATTATGCTCACTTACAAGACAGATTTAAAAACAGCCCTAAAGATCTGGTCTTCCATATCCTCTCATCAACCCAGGTACAAAAAGGATCCCAGCTCATACTCAGACATCCCCCCTTTTCAAATAGATTTTATTTCAATACATACTTCATGGAATGCATAGCCAGCTTAACCTCAAACTCACCTAACACAGCCCCTTCCATGCAACTAACTTTACCTACTTTAGACCCTAGAACATCTCCTTTACAAAACTCACCAGACTGAAACCTTTCCAATACACACCTTGACACCTCCACCTATCAACCAGTTTCTATAACTCTCATAAAAAGTTTTTTAGATAAACTAAAACCTTGTTCTTCCTCAGCTGACAACCTTCCCCTGGAATACCTAAATCTAGCTACAAATGCAACAGCAAACCCAATCAGCAATCTTATTAATAGATCAATTACATAATCTTGTGTCCCTAACTTATGGAAAATGCCTCATATTATCCCTTTAGATAAAGGAGCTATTTCCACTGACATTAAAATTTCCATCCCATAGCCATCATGTTTCCCCTCTCTAAAATCCTTAAAAGATCTATACATTAACCATGTCTCCATTGTCTTTTACAAAATAAGCTAATCACCAGTGCATAACAAGGATTTTGGCCAGGAAACAGCACTTCCACTGCATTACTATTATTTGCAGATACTGTCAATAAAGTCAATAAAGCTTGCAACTCTAATATCATTGTATCTGCAGTATTTCTGGATCTGTCAAAAGCCTTTGACATAGTCTCTCACTCTAAACTCCTGAATCAACTTTCTACCCTGGGTCTAGCTACTCCATCTATTCAGTGGCTTTCTAACTACCTTGCCAACAGGAAACAAGCTGTAAAATGGCAAGGATCCATCTCTCCATACCTTCCCACTTTCACATGAGTCTCACAAGGGCTTTTGCTTGGACCTCTACTGTTCAATAGTTTTATTAATAACCTACATTCATCTTCTTGTGAGGGCACCCTGATTCAGTATGCAGATGACTCTGCCATCATCTCCTCTTCAAACACCTTAACTCACCACCAAGAAATCACCCAGCAATATGATATCTCCATTGAAACCTAGCTTACAAAAGCCCATCTCTTACTCAAACCCAAAAAAGCCAAACTCTTCCTTTTTACCCTAAAAACTCACAGCAATAAAGCATCTTTCAAACTATTTTCAGTAAATGGCACTAAAATTGAATTATTTTACTATACCAAACTATTAGGAGTCATAATAGATGATAATCTTAAATTTTACTTCCACATCCAAAGCAATATCAAGAAAAAAAAATCAAAAATTATCTTGTTTGATTGTTTTTTATAGTTGTTTGCACATTCAACATGTTTATTGTTTTACTATTGATATGTATCTTTATGAAAAACTCAATAAGATAATTAATAAAAAAAAACTAGGCATGCCGTACAGAAACAAACATTTTCTGAGCACAGCCAGAAAAATCACTCTATCCAAAACCTACCTTTTGCCCCCCCCCCACTCTATGGGGCCCCAATTCTAACCAATTTACAATAATCCATAAAAACAAGCTGCTACAACAAAATTGCCAATTTTACTACTAATTCATTGTTTTTTTTTCCACCATTGTAAAGCACTGCACACCTTAGCTGGCTGGAACTGTCCCCCTCCATCTCTCCTACATTCAACTTATAACAATAGATAAAATCATACAAAAACTATGAGCTTGCCCATCTATAACCCCTTTAATCAACAAATATTTCCCTAAAAAGAACTGTCAGATCAGAGGACAAACTATTTTTCATCATAAAACCAAATAGATCCCCTGGACAAAGCCTATACTGTTACTCAATAGCAAAAAAAATGGAACTTCCTACCTGTAACCACTAAAACTACTTCTAACCTACCCATCTTTAAATGCTCCCCAAAATAATACTTTAGAAAATCATGGACTTGCTATTGTGCTACTCCTGGCTGAACTCACTCACTGTACTTCACCCCCCCCCCCTTCAACCTAAGTCACATCTCACAACCCTATTCAAACTTCTACTCCACTCCTCTCTTTTTTTTCCAACTACCTTACCAGATCCACTTTTTCTCCTGCAGACCTTTGTTGTACTTATTTCTTCCCTACTCACCTAAGCTACATGAAGACACCCTACCCTGTACTCTTGTTAAAATCTACTTTTCTCTACATCCTTACTTCCTTCTATAACCATAATACGAGCACCATCTCTCAAACTAAGACATCACTCAATTTCCCATCACTGTCTCTAATCATGTAATCTCTAATATCTCTTTTAAATATCTTATTAAAATTATCTCGGGTCCCATTTGTTACATACTAATCTATGTAACAAATAGTATGACTAATGTGTTTTTCCTGACATATTATTGATTTTATATTATTATTATAATAATATTATAAAATATTATTATTTTTATATTGTTTTTCATTGCACTCTAGTATGAAACATATGTTCCATGTTTTTCTCGTTACAACATTTTTTTTATTCTTCTGTTTTACTGTCACATGATACTTTGTCATTTAAAATATCTGCAATTGATTTTTGAAAGATTGTGACTGTGGAGCTTTTTTCTCTGAGCCTCCACTAAAAATAGACAATTTTTAGCCCAGTCAGACTTTTAAAGTAAACAAATCTCAAATAAATAAATAAGTAAATAATTTCAGTGTTTTATTTGCATTAAGATACTTCAACAAGCATCACTTTTTCTTGTATCTGTTTAACCAATTAACATTTAAAAACACTAGTGATAAACCCATAACAAATAATCAAAAAATACATAAAGATAAGATACATATAAGTATATGAACAAAAAATAACTTTATAGTGTACCTCCAAAATATAATTAATGGATAAATGAAAGTATTTTGGGCATGTCAAAGAATTTATAAAGAAATAAAATACAACAAAACATATAGTAACTGTAACTACATACATGGAATTTTCAAAATTCCTAGTCTACAAGTAAAAGAAAAAAACACTAGACTGTCTCACTAAAGCAAAATCCCATCTAAAGTCTCACTAAAAATAAGTGAAGATTAACCATGAACAGGGCTCTGCAGCATACAGAACTTCAGTCCAGAGAACAATCTCACATATATAATAAAACAAGAAATGTAAGTTTATCATTTAAAGATTTAAACTATTAACAAACCATTTAATGATTTTCTCCATTTACACACTTTAATGCAACTCATTCACTCGTTAGCATTCCAATTAATTATAGTACAAAAATTAATAAACTTCTCATTCCTTAATAAAAATACAGATTTAAAATGTATAAAAGAAATTACTATTTTAGGTGTGTTTCACAATTACATAGATGTGTATATCAATACTAACTTCAGTGTTTGTATTTGTGGAATGTTAGAGTGCAATTGTACTATTCCTCAGTATATTTAAAAAAAAAGTTGAGAGCTGTGACATTTTAAAAATTGCAGTACCATGTATCACTTGTTCATCTATACCTTATTATATAACATTTTCTTCTTTCCTTTTTTTTTCCTTTCTTTTCTCCCTTCTCTCTCTCTCTGCTTCTTCTTTTTTTTCTTTTCTTTCCCCTTAACTTCCATCTTTTCTCTTCCATCTCATCCTATTTCTTTCCCTGTCATTCATTCTTTCTCTCTCATTTATTTTCTTTTTTATCTCTACATTCTGCATGAACTCTAGGTGATCCATTGTCAGTAATTTAATACTAGAACACTGGTATGACCTAAAATGAAATATTAGTGCAAGAACAGTCTTCCATTTCTAATAATAGTGTTATTATCACAAGTTACCTAAATAGTAATTATTCCCCGTAGCCAGAAAAAAATATTGTTTGCCAGCATCTTACAGTGCCTCATGAACAAAAAAAAAAAAAGATATCCAAATCCTGACTACAGTGACTGTTATTCAAGCTGTTATACGTAAAAGTAATATTTATTTAAATATACTAACAGGTGTCATCACAAATTGAGAAATCTGTATTTTTTAACACCATTCCATTTCAAGAACATATGCTGCCATGATATCTGATCCACAGAGGTAAAAGACACTCTGAAAAATCTTGTTATGTTCTGGCTAGCTTTCTATTGAAAACAATTGTATGTTTTCCCCATGAAACATAAAAGCATAGCATATTATTTCCAGTATTTAAATCTATACCATGTTCATTGGTCTTGCACACATTTTGAACACATGCTGCATATTCAAAGAATTGTTCATTTAATAAATCCAAATCTAGTAGACTCATGTTTTTGTTGAACAAGCCAGTAAGTCCATGTATTCCTATGGTGTGATTAACCTAAACAACTGATGCTACTCCCATTCATTATCACAGTTGGCATATATCCAACATTTAAGTACTGTCCATTGCTTTGCATGTTATTAGTTTGCTTTGTCTGAATATTTCATGAATAGTATGGAAAGAAATATTTGATATTTTTAGCCTATGTTCTGTGTTGACTCTGCATGCTTCTTGCTATAGAATCTATGCCAGTCAAACAAAATTCAGCTGTGATCTGTTCTGATATTATGAGGCAGACGTCATTGTATTGCACATTTAGAATTAAGTGGACTGTAAAGGAATAACTTTGAGCTCAGACTAAACTATCTGCAATCATACACAAATGTTGTAATTGATAAATTTATAAAGTGAAATTATACCCCTACTGTATTAACGTTTGTATTCACATAGAATAGAATTAAATTTACTAAATAAAATCACAAATATAACTCGGAGAATTCTGTGCTTCTTCAATACTATTGTGTAAAAATACCAATGCTGTATTGAAATCATTGATACCTACCATGTTACTGACTATTAAGCACTGTAGCTCAAAACTGGGATATATGCTGACAATAATTACTGCAGCTCTTTAATAGACTGGTTAGTGGAATGTGCTGTTGTTATTGTTCAATGAAAAATGTTTTGTGCATATTATTTTGATATGCTGACACTACACATTATGATTACACATTGTGCATATCCCTAAATTATTATTGTAAAGTATTTATGTATGATTACTTGCGATATAGACCAGCCACTATAGTTTACTACCTCCAGTTCTAGTGTGGATGCCTATACTAAAAGTGTCATTTTCTCCTAATTTATAGGAATTTTTTGCTTTAGTGTTTAGCCAACTATTCTGTTTGGTAGAAAAAGACCTGACTTGTGTTCATTTGTTCCTTTCATTTTATTTTTACCATACGATGTGCCACTGCTTGTTATTCACTTAACATGGTATGTCACTTCTCAGTTCTGCTTAATTAAATAATTTCATAAGAATGACAAAGCTTAAGCTTACTGAAGCCCAGTATTAGGTCATTTGTAACTGAAACTCATACCATTCTATTTTCTGGTTTCCACCTCTTTCTTCTTTTTTCTCTTTTTTTTGTTTTTCTCTCTCCCTTTCCTTTTTTTCCCTCCTTCCTTTTCATAGTCTAACTAATTGGGTAAAACTCATCATGGCACAATACACATTTCAACTATGCCTAGCCCTTAAATCAAGTTTGCATTGTGTCTCCTTTTAACCCCCCCCTTTCCCCTCAGAAAACCAGATAGTGACAATAAGTCCTGAATACAGTCTTTCACCCCTCAAATTTCAGAAAGAATAAAACAGATCAAGTATATCTTAAATGACACCAGTTAAAGTAAACAAAGCAAAAATTCAACAATAATATTTCCATCATCACATTGCATTTATACCTCCCTACCCAGCTCTGCATAGAAGGTATTTAATAGCTTAGGCATGGAACAGTATTGCATGAGTATTTAAAATAAATAAATAAATTTGTTCATTAAAAAAGTTTAATACAATAGCATAGCTGTAACTGAACATTCATCCATTCATTCATTTTTCTTTTAAATATCATAGATAAGTATATGTTAGCATTTATGCCTTATTAATCAAATATAAGAGCATTCATTAAATAAATTAATTGTTCTTCAATACTATAAGTAAGGCAATAGTTCATCTGTAAGCCCTTCACATAAAGTCTCAACATAATGATAACAATAAAATAATAGTATCCTTCTCATCAAAGAAAAAGCTTGCAAGAAATCCCATGAGCTTCTAGGAATCAAAGAAACATGGTTTTATTTTTCATTTGAGAATGAAAACAAATAAGAAAAGGCAAAGAAGGATGAAAAGGGGTCAACTTCAAAATGGCCAGAAAGGAAAGTTAATACACACATAGTTGCATCAGCCCATGAATATGGAACTATTTTGTCAGCTAGAATGTAAAATGCATTTTTGTCCATCACAACATAAGACAAAACAGAACAATACAGATCATACAAAGTCAGAATTATTCCACTAAAATATGTAAAGGATAGTTGGAAACAGACATTTTCAAATAATAGTATCATTGGTACAGACTCATCAATATTCAAACCAAAAGGGTTTGTAAAAGACAGATCATGTCTCCTAAACCTGATAGACTTCCTTGAAGCAGTCACCAAAGCCGCAGACAAGGGTAAGGTGGTTCACACAGCCTATCTAGATCTTGACAAGGCTTTTGACACCATCCCCCACTCTGGAATTATAGATAACACACTAAACTAGATATAAATCCCTATGTCACAAGATGGGTTGCCATTTGGCTCACTGACAGAACCCACACTGTGAAAGTAGCAGACTCCAAATCTGACTTCAGACCAGTGACAAGTGGAGTACTACAAGATGCAGTCCTGGGTCCTCTCCTGTTTGGTATATACTTCTCTGAAGTACAGGCTAACACAGAAGGCCTTTGGCTTAAGAAGTTCACAGATGACTGCAAACTAGAAGCCATAATCGAAACTCCTAATGATGTGGACATCCTACAAAACGGCCTCACTGAGACAAATGTCTGGTGTCAAAGCCATGGCCTCAAGCTCAATGCCAAAAAGTGCATTGGCATCCCCTTTGGTAAAAATTCTGCACCCATGAACTACCACATAGGCGGTAGTCTACTTACCACTGAAACTATGATAAGAGACCTTGGACACAGGTGGGCAGTAGTCTCTCCTTTAATAATCACATCGCCACAGGTTTCTCATCCAGGAAAAAGAGGTCATTGTTCCCCTCTACTCGTCACTCATTAGACCCATTATAGAGTACAACGTCCCTTTTGGTATGTACCTCACAAGACATCTACAACAACTGGAAAGGCCGCAGAAATACTTCACAAAGAGGATTACTGGCCTCAAATAGATGACCTACGGAGACCATCTCAAAAAATTCCAGCTTTACTCCATTGCATATCGCCTACTCAGAGGTGATCTCTGCCTAACATAGAAAGCTATGTCAAACCCAGAGCTGTTGGACATGCTCCACTTAAAGAAATCCCAATCCCTCTGAGCTACACACTCTAGGGACCTAAACCTTGTCACCACAATAAACAGAACATGCTGGAGGGATAGATTCCTGTCCCAGAGACTTCCCATACTCTGGAACAAACTACCTATCTATATCAAACAAAGCTCCTCATTAGCATTCTTCAAGGAAAATCTTGACGATTGGATGGGAAATAGGAAATTCACCCCACTGATCACTTCTGTGGCTCTGCTCTACAGGGGCACAGGAAATTATTTATATATTATATTGCCCTAGGGCCAATAGCCTAGTATCTACCTATGAACCTATGAACCTATGAAAAGGGAGACAATGTGGTAAATTTAACATGCAGCATGTACTATCTGCAGTCAGATAGTAGACTACAGCCAGCACAAATGTGTATTTACTTTTCACCTGTAAGATACCAGGAAATTCACTTTTTCTGTTAGCAAATGAGGTTTGGGACAAACCAATTTGTCCAGGGCCATCTTTAAGATGGTTAGAATAAGAGAAATGGGGGTTGGGGCGAGTGTATAGAGGGATATAAGGGTTACGTATAGTGATAAGTCATAGGTTAGTTAGGCTTTGGGTGTTGATGGGTTAATTGGTGTAGGGACTTAGAGGAAGTGAGGTAGATTTAAGGTGTGGCTTAGCTTTTATATTATAGTAGATGGGGAAGTAGTGTCTCATTTTAGCATGAGTTTGCATTGCTATCTTACACCCAGGATGACCTGTGGGTAATTTTGTGGACATGTAGGCCTTGGATAGTATTTGGAATATGTAAGGTTGGCAAGGTTTTTTTTTTTAATACATATGTAGTTGTGAGTAGAATATAATTGTGGGTAGAAAATAGGTATAGAGAGAAAGATAGAGTAAACATTTTTGTTAAATAATTAGTAGAAAAAGAGTAGTTTGGTCTAGCCATTTATGTTCTGTTAATAGCATGGTAACTGCTTCTGTGAAGAGCAATGGGTTATAGTTTTCATCACCCCCTTCACTGCAGGGATTGTGTTAAAGTGGTTGTGATGCCTGGCTTTCAGTGGTTGCTGGTGTCTGCTTAAGATAGTCAATGGTGAGGTGGTTCCCAGACTGGAAGTTATTGATGTTTTAATTTGTTAAGATATTTGTTGGTGGGGTGGTTTCATTCCATTCAGTGCGGCAGTACACAACTTGAAGTTAGCTGAGCTGAACTGTGTCAGAAGTTATCTGCACTAAGTTAGCTTATTTTATCTTGTTCATTCCCCCAAACAGAGCAAGTTTTTTTTTGTTTTCTTCTTCATTGCGGCCAGTCATTTCACTGTGATTGGAGCAAGGTAATGATAGCTTCTGGTTGTGACTTGCAGGCGGGCATGTCAGACTTCTGGTAGAGAGGGCCTGGAGGATGGATCTCCTGACCTTTTCACAGGCTTTGAGTGCCAGTTTGAAATACTGGCAGTCCATGCATGCATAGCAGGGTAGTCAGCCATTAGGAGAGAAGGGGTGTAGATAATGATGTACGGCAAGGTAAATGGTGGGTATCTAGTAGTAGTTTAATTAGCTATAGTGTGATCGCTCCTTGGGGGGCAGAATTTAGGGTAGCTGTAAAGTGTTGCTTGGCTGGTACATTGAAAGTGAGTGTGTGTGTGTGGGTGTGTGTGTGCGTGGGGGGGGTATGCAGTTCTTCACAGGTTCTGGGGTTGAGATGGGCTGCAGAATCAATACCTCAAAAAAGATAGCAGCTCATCTCAACATTCTGGAGTACAGCTGTGAATAAGCCAAGAGCAGTGGGGAGACAAGGGCCCAAAATAAGGACAGATTTTCATTACTGCTTAATAAAAAATATTAAAAATTGCAGTGTGCTACCATAATGGACAATTAGTTCTCGGGCATTTACAGCAGGAGATTAAGTTTTTAAAACCAAACATCTATCATTAATTAGTGACTTCAGCCTTCATTGACGCAGTTAAACATGCAGTAGAAGAGACATATCAAAGATGTGAGACAAATCCCCCTTTTTCTTTTCACAGTAATCACATTGCTTCTGGGTAAGTTTTATGATTTATTAGTTAAAGTTAACAATTTATCCCTGTGTTTGGATCTTGTCTCTAGACATATTTGTCACTTATGTAAGTACTTGTTTTTATGTGTGTGTTTTGTTTTTTTCAGATGGCCAGCATGCAGAGTCTATGGCAATGGTGGGAGGCCAGAGTAGCGCAGGTGGAAGAATTGTTCCTATCGGTGCCCAACACTGACTCCAAGACAGCAGAACAGGCAGTGGAATCTAGCCAAAACAGGCAACAGCTGGCAGTGAGGATCAGGTCAGTGACTTGCGGGAAGACACAACAATTATCGAGAGAGGTGATTGCAGTTGATTCATCAGCACCTGGAGTGAATCCAGACAGAGTGTCAGGTAATAATCTTACAATGGGTGTTCAGTTAGGCAGGGGAGGTTTGGAGTGTATTGAGGATAATGGTGAGACAACGGAGATGAGCTTTGTCATGGGTTGGGTGACACTGGAAAGACTGTGGTGGATGCACAGGGGTGTCATGAGACATGTGGGGTAACGAGCAATTATGGATGGCAATGCAGGGTCATTTGGCAGTTTGGGGTTGGGTTCGAAAGTAGGTTCTGATTTTAGCATATAGCTTTAGTTAACTAAATAGGCTTTGGGGCAAGGAACAGGGTGTTTTTGCTGACTCCTCGCATTAAATCTTCAGTTAAAAAGAATATTTGGAAGGGGGAGTATATCAGTGTTTTTGAATTAATTGATGCAGATGAGCTACAGTGACTGGTGGAATCTGAGTTGACAAACAGTAAAGATCTGTTGGCTGCCTTGGCAGTGTTAGGGAGGAGGAGGGTAGGTAGCATGTGCCCTAGGATATGGGATAATTGGGTAGTAGTTTTAATTTATTATATGGCAGTTTTGTTGGAGAAGGATATGGCTTTGGAATTGCCTCTGTTGGATTACTTTATTATGATCTGGGAGGCTCAGCATTTGTGGCCTGGGACTGCCTAGTTATAGTATGACCAGTAGTTTGGAAGCTGAAAACAGTGGATCACTCTCTCTGCTGGGAGGTTCGACACCCAGATATCTGGTTGCCTACTATGATGGATAGATATGGGGGGAGCGCAACAGGGATAAGATAGAGGGAGAAGGGGGGGGGTCTGTTGAGCTTTTAATGCAGGAAGTAGGGGTGGTAGTAGTAGTAAGAGCAGGGTGTAAATTTTTGCATGTTTGTTCGAAGTGTGGAGGGAATCATCCCAGCTGCACAGTGTGGGTGGCGGGAGGTTAATCCAATGACTTCAAGCCCACTGTCAGCTGAGGGGAGCTTTTTCCCTGCCCAAGAGTTTCAGAACATTAGAGGTAGAAGCAATATTTGAGGGTTACGGGGTGGAGTGTCCTTTCAGGGGGCTAGGGGAAGGGCTGGGGTCAAATTCCCCCATTGAGCTGGAGGTATTGCAGTGTATGCTCCAGCAATTTCCTGCTTCATCTCTTAAAGAAGAAATAGTTGAAGGTTTTTCTTGGGGGGTTTTCATTAAATCAAGAGTGGTGGGGGATGAGGTAGTTTGTAGGAATTTGTGGTCTGTATGGGGTAATTAGGACATTTTACTGAGTTTGTTGAAGAAGGAGCATCAGGTGGGTAGGTTGTTGGGTCCTTTTGACAGCCCGCCCTTTGCAAGTTTTAAGGTTTCTCCATTGAGTTTGGTTCCGAAGAAACTGGCTGATGACTTTAGGTTGATTTACCATTTGTCAAACCAAGAAGGGAACTTGGTTAATGATTTCATTTCAGTTGAGGATGCTAAGGTCAGTTACACATCTTGGGATGATGCTGTGAAGGTTATTGAGGGTTTTCAGGATCAATGGTTAGTGAAGGTGGATATTGAATCCACCTTTCACCTGTTGCCAGTCAGAGAGGAAGAGTGGCCATTACTGGGCATGGTAGTGAGGAACAAATTGTATTTCGATAAGGCTATGGCAGTGGATTGTTTGGTAACTTGTGCTACTTTTGAGAAATTCAGTACGGTTCTTCACAGGGTGTGGCAGCAGCAGGCAGGTATGCTGAAGGCTGTACATTACTTAGATGATTTTTTCTTGGTGTGGGAAGGATTTGAGGGAGCGTACGAAAGTTCGTGAGAATTCTTGGAGATGTGTGATGAGTTGGGGGTTCCATTGGCTGAACCAGCATAAGTTGGAAGGCCCAGCCAAAGCTTTGGATTTTTAAGGTTTATTAGTAGATGCAGAACGTGGATTATTTTGCTTGCCTATGGATAAGATAGACAGATTGAAGGAGAAGATTGGGGCAGTTGTGTGTAAGGATAAGGTATGGATTCAGATGGTTAAGGAGTTCTTAGGGCTTCTGAACTTTGCATGTTGGGCAGTTAATCCAGGGCATACTTTCCATACGTCAGTGGCCTTATTATTGAGGGAAGAGTAAACACCATTGGGTTAGGATCAACAAGTTGGTGTGGGCTGATTTGGCTGTTTGCTTATCTTTTTTGGAGCAGTTTAATAGGGTTTCTTTTTGTCAGACAGATTTGGTTGGTCAAGAGGAACTGCAATTGTTTATGGATGCAGCAGGAGGTATTGGATTAGGGGCATTTTTTGAGAGGAATGGTTTGCGGCTCAATGGCCCTTGGATTGGAAGGAGGAGTGGAAAGGGGATGTTGTATTTCTAGAGTTAATGCCAATTTGGTTAGGGACAATAGTTTGGAAGGAGAGACTGAGGGGAAAGAGGGTAAGTTTTCATTCAAATAATATGGTTGTGATGTGGGTTTTACAGACAAAGACTGCTAGATTTGAATTATTGTTGTTAGTTTTACATAAGTTTGTTTTGCAGAGATTGATAATTAGTTTTCTTTCACAGGTGTGCATGTGCCTGGGGTGAACAATGCAATTGCTAACAGTTTGTCTCAATTTCAGTTTTCCAGATTTCAACAGTTGGTTCTGAGGGTGCAAAACGTGCCGGTGGTAATGCCAGATGAGGTGTGACATCCTTGGTTGATGTAACCAGGAGGTTGGTGCAGCAATCTTGGGCAGTGTCTACCAGGAAGGTGTATGGTAGGGAACGTTATGATTTTGATAAATTTGTTTTACATTTGCCAGAAGAAGAAGGGGTTTGGTCAGAGGAGTTACTGCTTCATTATTTGGCTCGAACTTGGGGGCAAGGTAAGGCAGTGCAAACGGTTAAGGTGGATTTGGCAGCAGTTAGTATATTTGCACAGGTGGCTGAGTTGCATGATTTCACAAAGTCTTGGACAATTGGTGATGCAGCAGGAGTGTTGTCACCTCACAGCAAGAGGTTCTCTGGTTCGATTCTCGGCTGGAGTCCCTTCTGTGTGGAGTCTGCATGTCCTCCCTGCATTCATGTGTGTTTCCTCTGGGTGCTCCAGTTTCCTCCCACATTCAGAGACATGCATCTGGAGTGTTTCTCCCCGGGCATCCGCTGAAAATTGGCTATGTTCCAAGTCAGACTTTCCATGTCAACAAATATAAAATAAATAAAAATAAATAAATAAATGTTGAAAGGATGGCAAAGAGTGGCTGGAGTGAATATGGATATGTGATGGCCATTGACGAGACAGATTTTGAAAGTTTTATTGAGGGGTTTGGCATTAGTGGAGGGGGAGTCAGTTGATTATGTTGTGTGGGTTACTTTGTGTGTGGATGCATTTTGGTGCATTTCGAATGTCAGTGACGTTAGGATCATTATTTTTGACGGATGTAATGATATGTTCAGGGGCAGTTCACACTGGGTTATAGAGGTCTAAAACAGATCAGTTGGGGAAAGGTGCATCAATCGTGCTGAGAAAAGATAGGAATGCAGGACTTTGTCCTGTAGGCTGGGCTACAGAATTAATGGGGACTCAGGTCGGGGGGGGCTCCTCATAATTTGTTTTTTTCCTTTTGAGAGATGGCAGGATGGTAACAAGTTGTCAGTTTGTACAGGCCATAAGGAGGGTGTTTCACTGTATGGGTTTCCAAGCCGAGAGGTTTGCAGCTCATTCCTTTTGTATTGGTAGGGCTTTAGATTTGGCTAGGGAAGGCAGATCCATTGAGGTTATTAGAAGAGTGGGGAGGTGGTCTTCTAATGCCTTTTTATCTTATATTAGATAATGGATTCAATTGAATTAATTTTTTTTTTTTATCTTTCAGGAAATCAGATTGTCCTCTTTGGCCATTCCTATATCCACTGGCTGGAGATAAGGGCAACAGTTTGGAAGGACGGAAAGAATTTGGGATTGTCTCAGTTAGGGTGGTTTGTTAGTTGGCAAGGGATTTAGGTGGACTCAACTTATGCATGAGTTTGAAGTGTTAAAGTTGTGGTTAGGTTTTCCTCAAATACTGGTGACATACTTAGGTGGTAACGATTTGGGAATAATTCCTAAGAAACAGTTGGTGGATAAGGGAGGATTTGTTTATGTTGCAAACATTATGTCCAGGTATGTGTATAATATGGTCGGAGATAGTGCCACATTAGAGTTGGAGGAATGCTGCTAGCTTTCAGGCTTTGGAGTGAGCCCAGAGTTTTATTAATCACAGGTTGGCATGGCAGTTGGGATCTTTGGGGATGTACATGATAGAACAGAGGGATTTTGAGGACAGGGATCTTGTTTGGTTTCGATCTGATGATGTGCATTTGAGTGACATTGGTTTAGATTTATTTAATGTACATTTGAGATTACTTTTAGAAGGTTTGGTGAAAGTTATTGGGTAGGGGAGAGGGAATATCCTGGAGTCAGGCTGGTTAGCAGAGAATAGGGACACAATTGTCCTCTTCTGTTCCCCCTCTTAGTGATGGTGTTGATGTTATGGAGTTTTGGGATCAAAGTGAGGTGCTGGATGCTGCTTGATAAGTATAAGTAAGTGGAATATTGATGCTGCTTATTCAGACAGGGTTAGTGGGTACACTGCCCTGATGAATGATTAGGACAGGGTGAGAGGGTACGCTGCTATAATGAATGCTAGGAAGGATGTTATGTTACAGTTAATTTGTTACAAGCATCTGAATAAAGATATCAGCTTTTGCTGAATTTAATAAAGGTCATCAAATGTCTTTTGGTGTCAGTGTGGATTACTGTCCAAGGAAGTTAGTAAAACTGTACACTATCCTCTAAATGTTTTCTACAGGCATGAGCATGTCCAACTTGACTGATCATCTATTATATGTTTTTTTCTCTTTGTTGTTAACCAGTTCAGACTCAGTAGACACCAGTACTTCTTTCCAAAGGTAACCCAAAATCAATCATCTGGTTAAGTGACTTGCTGAACAACATGGTGGAAGTTTTGTGGATTAAAAGTTATATTCTAATAGGCTCTCATGAAGACCTTAAGAGATGAGGTGTCCAAGTGTGTTGAAAACATGAATGGATAACATCAAACTAATAGGTACAGCACTTCAGTACAGAAACAACATTTTAATGATAGTGTGACAAACTTCAGAGATATAAAAATATAACTGGATTGGGTAACACAAAATTATGGATCTCCTGCAGCACCACAAAAGTGTGAGTTTATTAGTGCCTATATCTGAAAATAAAATGTAGTTCCCTACCTTTGCAATCTGCCCAAACTTCAGCAACCATCTTTGCCATTGCACTCTTGAGAATTTTCAAGTGAGATATATACAGGTTTTGTAGGACAGAAAGAGTTCCAATCCACATCCTCTTTCAAATTTTAAATAGATTTTGTAAAACCACAGTGGAAGATGATAGTCTTAACTGTAAAATTCGGGAACTGTGGTCAATATGGAATGAGTAGCGTGGTGTATGTAGTGGACATAGAACACAGACCAAACTGGCAATAAGTATATCCTATCAGTCATAACTATTCCAAGCAAATCTATATAGTCGAATGCATATGTGTCTAGATCCTAGGTGCATTTGCAGAGAAGATGCATTTGGAGAGAAGCACCAACAGACAGGTTACTGAGTAGCGGCCTCAATGTCGCCAAAGTATTCAGGTAGTAGATCACTCAAAGTTTACTCACTGGGTAAGGCGTTACTGAAGGAGGAGGTTCTTGCAGAAATAGAAGACTGAAGCAACATGAATTAAACATTCAAGAGTTCAACGCAGATTTAATAACTAACCTACAATGTGCAAAGTGAATTCCTTCATCAGCAATCCTCAGCATGATTAAATTTCCCTAAGATATTCAGTGTGTCAGATGTAGCAAAGGAGATTCAGATAGTATGCATTATAAGTGACTTTTCAAGTGCATTGTTGGCTGAGCTATCCTGTCAAAATCCTCTTTCATGTTTTTCTTCATTCTATCCAACCTAGCCATCCCTTCAAAAAAATGTCTTTCATGTTTAATTTCTTTGTTATGTTCATATGGATTCCTGACTCTCTCCAGGCTCTCTGAAATGTAGTTGCTGATGACAATGAAAATGCGTTTGGTTGTCTGTGCTTCAGGTATTCTGTTGGCTAATTTTCTCACTAGCTTTGAGCGTACAGTCTCCATTATCCTCTGAGTTGCACTACGTAATGAATTTTTTATTGACTCTAACACTCAATGCAGGCTTTCTTCTTGTTTAGAAAAAATCTGTTGGACAGTGTGAAATACCTTGGTAAATTTGAAGCAGTAATGCTCTTCCTGACCTGTTCTAATATGTTGCTTAATGCATTACAAAATTTTGTTTTACTTAACATGCCCTGTGAGACTGTACTACTTTCAGTATTGCTCCTCTGGCAATTTATCTGAAGCATCTGCAAATAAAGCATTCCTCTTGATACTTCAGAACTTGTATACAAAATAAAGGTTAAATACACAGAGTAGAAGGGCAACATAGGACAAAAGAAAAATATTAGGCAAGCAATCATGCAGACTTGAAGCCTAGCCATATACATTTTTCATCAGACAAACTTAAAACTTCTTGCCCTTCTTGTCAAGCACTTAATACTGCTTACCTCCCACATCAAGCAGAGCCTTTCGTGATAAATCTACTGTTGGTTTCTGATTTGTAAATGTTTTTCACACCATTATTCCAGCAACTATATCCATCTTTCTTCAGTTGTCTGAGAATTCAGCTGGAACTACAGACCCTTCTGAGAAACTCATCCACTGTGCTTTTGTGAACTGATTGTTGATACCGAATACCTTTGGGTGTAACATTATTTAGCAATCAAATGGATTTAGTATTTAATTTCATCTGTCAAGAAAGAATGTATATGTACCTTATTTTTTGAGTGCATTTAGCTTCCCAGTTCAGGGCCTGATCCATTCTCCTTAAATGTTAATACACTGAAGAAAATATTTATTATCTCTGCCATCTCTATTTTTCTTTTATGTGATTTTTCACAACCATTATTGCCTTTTCTTTTATTTTAATGTACCAAAAATACCATGTTACCATTCTTGACTGATATGCCAATACTATACCCAACACAATGCATCTGAAATTCTCCAGGTGCAACTGACAGTAGGTAAGACTGCAATCCAAATTGTAGCTTGCTACAGATCCCCCACCATGCCCCAATATTCTCACTACACCTTTCTAAACATACTGGAAAATATTAAGATACAACCAAACACCCTAATACTGGGTGATTTCAACTACCCTGCCATTAACTGGGAAAACTACTCGGGTACCAACAACTTTTCCCAATGGTTCTTGGAATTCATAAATTCCAATGCCCTGGATCAACTAATCCATTGTCCCACCAGGGGCTCCAATATCCTAGACCTGGTCATGATCAACATGAGAGGTAAATGCTCCACATCAGTGGTCACCCCCTCATTGGTCAGGTCTGACCATGAGCAAATCACTCTTGACATCCACATCCCACCCACACCCCACAGTAAGGAAACCTCAGTAAAAATCTTCTCCAAAGCCAACTTCATGCTACTCAAGTCAGAAATGACAAACTTCATGACACCCATGCAGACGGGATCTGAAAGTTCAACTGTTCAATCCTACACTAAGGCACTGTACAAGCACATCCACTCGTACATGAATCATGCCACCCAAATAGAACCAAGACGCTCTCCTCCAAAAAAAGGAAGCCAATCTGGTGGTCCACTGCCATAAACAAACTATACAACAGAAGGAATAAACTGTTGCAGAAAAGAGGAAAATCCTAGGATGCAAAAAACTCCCTTACCAGCCTCAGTAAGTAGCTAAGATCCCTTATAAAATCCTCCAAAGCTAGTTACAAAAATAAAATTGCCAAAGATTCCAAAGACAACCACAAGGCATTCTATAGTTATGTCAAGAATCTAAATGGCAATGCTCAGATCTGCTCTGAGCTACAACAGAATGGCATTAAATATACTGATCCCAAGGATATAGACAATATCCTGGCAGATCGATTTAGTGCCAACTTCACCCCCCCTCTCACCCCTTAAAGGGCCCATCTCAATACCAAAAGATCGCCAAATTACGGGAATCACTGCCACATAGGTAGAAACAGCACTCTCCAAAGCTAAGAATACAGCATCCATGAGACCAGATGACATCCCGGGCTGTGTACTACATGAACTACAAAATTAACTGGCACCTCACCTAAGTGTCATGTTTAATCATAGCCTCACCTCAGGCTTCGTGCACACTGAGTGGCACACAGCTACAGTTATCCCACTCCACAAGTGGGGGATCCACCTTGGATCCCGGGAACTACTGTCCCATCAGTCTGACTAGCCTGATCTGCAAGGGCATGGAACGCATTATCATGGAACTTATAAACAAAGACATTGGCAACTTTCAAACACTGGACCCCACCCAGTTTGGGTTCGTGAAGGGCTGATCTTGTTTCCTGAACCTGACTGACTTCTTCGAATCAGTCTTCAGAGCTGTGAACGAGGGTAAGGCAGTCCACACAGCCTATCTGGACCTCACCAAGGCCTTAAACACCATCCCCCACTCTGGAATCATAGATAAACTTACTATTCTGGGCATAAATCCCTACATCACATAATGGGTTGCCAACTGGCTTACTGACAGAACCCAGACTGTAAAAGTATCTGACTCCAAATCCAGCTCTAGACAAGTGACAAGTGGTGTACCTCAGGGTTCAGTCCTGGGACTGGGCATAAATCCCTACATCACATAATGGGTTGCCACTGACTTACTGACAGAACCCAGACTGTAAAAGTATCTGACTCCAAATCCAGCTCTAGACAAGTGACAAGTGGCGTACCTCAGGGTTCAGTCCTGGGACCGATCTTGTTTGGCATCTACTTCTCTGAAGTACAGGCCAACACTAAGGGACACTGGCTAACAAAGTTTGCAGATGACTGCAAACTGGGAGCCATTATTGAATCCCCAAATTATGTGGATATTCTACAAAAGGGCCTTACAGAAACAGGTGCTTGGTGCCACAGCCATGGGCTCAGGCTTAATGCCAAGAAATTTATAGTTATCCCCTTTGGGAAAAACCATGTACCCATGAATTACCACATAGGTGGCAGTACACTAAATACCGAAAGTGTGATGAGAGACTTAGGGACACAGGTGGACAGTGGTCTCACCTTCAAAACCACATCGCCACAACAGTCAGGAAATCCTTCTATGTGGCACACCTCATCACTAAGGGCTTTTCATCCAGAAAAATGGAGGTCATTGTCCCACTGTACTCATTCCTCATTAGACCCATTATAGAGTACAATGCCCCATTTGGTATGTACATCACAAGACATCTGCAACAGCTGGAAAGGCTGCAGAAATAACTCACTAAAAGAATCACAAGCCTAAAGCAGATGTCCTATGCTGACCATCTACAAAAACTTCAGCTATACTCTGTGACATATCGTCTACTCAGAGGTGATCTCTGCTTAACATACAAGGCAATATCAAACCCTGAGCTGTTGGACATGCTCCACTTAAAAAAATCCCAATCCCTCAGAGCCACACGCTCCAGGGATCTAAACCTTGCCATCACAATGAACAAAACATGCTGGAGGGATAGGTTCCTGACCCAGAGACTCCCCATACTCTGGAATAGACTGCCCATACATGTCAAGCAGAACACCTCCTTGGCCCTCTTCAAAAGGAACCTTGACGATTGGATGGGAGATAGGAAATTCACCCTGGGGATCATGTCAATCGCCCTGCTAGACAGGGGTCCAGGGAAGTAAATATTGTGGGAAGAAATATCCAGGGAATTGTTATGGCTCGGCTTGTATAGGCCCTGGGGCCGATAGCCTAGTACCATCCTATGAACCTATGAACCTATACTAGTTTAGTGGGTACTGTGTCAAGCAGTCCTTCTTAGCGCGCAAGAATATTAATATACTGCAAAGCCCATTGAGTGGCATCATTAGAACAGTAATAGCATCACAGCATAGCTCTGCTAAATCAAACTCACAGTCGAAGCTTAAACACTGTTTTGTAGCTTTCTTTTGTTTTTTGCCTGTGTTTATAGTTATAATTACTGTATGTGGCCAGAATGTAATTTCCTTTGAGCATATGAATTGCAGACTCATCTTCCACTTCACGTAATTATTTTAAAATTTAAATAAGAGGGTGCAGATGTGAGGTTTCATCTTTTCAAGTAAAATGCTTCAAAAAGTAGAATTGCATCTGTAAGTACTTACATGTCAGAACACTAACCAGTATATTGCAGTGTAGAGCCTTGCCTATTAAGGGTGCTTTAGTAATACCGATCAGTAACATAATCTGCAGTGTACTGTTATTATTGTAACCAATGATCTGTCAATAACTGTTAAACCATTGTGTTTATGTTACATTTGTACAAATCTTAAGTTTTCAGATTTTCCTATCAGTCTGTTTCACTCTTTCACTCTTGTCATTTTGTCCTTAATATTTGCCCTTTTGATCTTAGTCTGAAGTTCATTTATTTTATTTTGATGGTTTTCTTTATATTATCCTGCTTTCTTAACCATTTCTTCTTTTTATTTTTCTGCTTTCTTGCCATGTCTGTTAAGGCATGATGCTAGCACTTACACATACAGGTATCCTTAGCAATTACACCACTCTTGCCTCCCGTTGTGGGTACATCCCCTTACGCATCACTTTGTGAACTGAAGTTGCAATTATTTATGTTATCTCTTATTTATGTCATGGATCTTTCTGACTTTGCAGACTCTGGTGTATTATGTCTTCTCCTGTGTTATTAACATTAGCCACATGATTCTGTAGTTGCCCAATTCCAACCCCTCATATCGCGTATAGTCATAAAAAAATATCAGGCTCAGATTTTAGCCCACTAGCAATTGCAAAGTGGCAAACCCTGTTTTGTGCTTGTCTAAAAGTACTTCTTTTTGCTGTAGAACTTAGATTACCTTCTATGTTAAATGTAATAACATGTAAATGTGAAATAACAGCTTCCACCATCTACCTTGATTTGTATAATTTAATTCTCCTGTAAATGTACATGTTTTCTGATACTTCTTTATAAAATAGTTTATTTTCCTTGTGACTACTGTATCATTCTAATACATAATTTAGTGTTTATGCCTTGCCTGTGCTATTTCTGGTTTAATAACCTTTTCATTGTGAGTTTGACCAAGTCACTTTAACAAACAATGCCCAAGAGTCATCCCTAAATAGAAGCACTTATGCCTAGTGGGTTTACTCAGTAACAAAATAAAAATAAATAAATGAATTCCTGTGATGCTAAACTTTCACAAACATTCATTCTATTATTTAATCTAAATCTCTACTGAGAATATAGGTTGCCTAAACTTAATGTTGAATTTTCTGGTCAAAGTCAGTTCTTTCTTTAAAGTTTGTAAGATTGCAGATATGTCACTCTGTACCCTGTACCCCTTCTGGCATACAATGAAGCTGTAGAAATTGAACATGTAAAACCTCTCTAGGGCCTTCTCACTGAGGAAACATCCATTTATCTATTACAAGTATACCGCTGTGCTGTATTCCTTGCTTCGTGATATTTTTCCCCTTAACAAGAATGTCAAATATAAGAAGATGGCATCTGATTGTTCTGAGACCCTGGCCCTGCACATTTTATGTGAGAACTTGGAAGTATTACATATAACAAGATGCTCAGTGAACAGCCCATCCAAATCCATGACAGTTTCTTCCTGAATTAGTTTTTATAAAACTTCCTACTCAAACACCAACCTCAGGGTACTTCCAGATTACAGATGCCAGATGGTACAAGAAATTTATAGCTGATCCATCTGTTCCTTTTATGAGTCACCCAGCTGTGCCAGTTGTATAGATTAGGAGAACTCTGCAGTGTAATATTTTAAAGTGTGTGCAGTGTAAGACCAGCATTCAAAATGTGATCTGTTGTTGTCCCAAAAGACAGCAAGATGCAGTTACTATTGAATGCTAGTATTATTCCTTGTTTTATTTGTTATGCTACATGCTTTTCAGTCACACTACACCAGTTATATTGCACTTAACTTATGCAGATTGCGTACCTGTTTTAATACAGAATAAATAATAGTCAGTCAGTGTTTAAGCAACATGCATTTAATTATAACATTGAAGGATGGAATCTTTTAAACGTTCTGAGGACTGAAAGCTTTGCAGCAGTGGTCACTTGTAGCTATGCCGATGCTAAGTATAAAATACAGTAAGGCATTATGGGTAAGAATATAGGGATGAGTGTAACCTCAGGTGACTTTAGAAACTGGACTTCCCCACAGGTCTTGTGGTTTTACCCTTTACAAAGTCTACTTAAAGGAATGAATGACATTCTGTTTACTGCACATGAATATTTCTGATTTTAAAGTTAGATATAATTAGATTAAAAAAATGTTATTCAAACTTTAAGTCTTTTGGTAAAGGTATTCCTCGGGTATTTGTTTTGGGTCCCTTACTTTTTAGCTTGCAGGTGCCGGACTGCTCAGTATCAGGAAATGTGTTGTTTTGGCAAATTTGATGACGACATTAAAATAGATAGCATTGTTATCTACACCAAGGACCTTCCTTCTTTCAGTAGTAATTTGGACAGATTTACTGCATGGGTAAGAAAAGAGGCCATGAAGTTTATCAACAGTAAATGTATGGTGATTCAGTATGGATCAGATAACCTCATATATCCATATGCACTGGATAAATACATTGAACTTTGATGAGCACATCAAACAGATAACTAAGAAATGCTATGGTCTTATTAAAACATGTTATGTTTTTTATCCTAGTAGAAACATAGACTTCTTTATTTGACTTTATGCAGCTAGCAATCGCCCAGTAATAGAGTATTTTGGTTCTTTTGGGGCATTGCGAGTCTCTCATTTGAATAACCTCAAGTACATTCAGAAGACCATCACAATACAGGTAAGGGGTCTTTGTCACTTATCCTATTGTGAGAGACTTTAACATTTTCCCTCTTTTTGATAGGTTACAAATTAGTTAGCAGTGATTTCATTTTAGTTCACAGCAACAATTTTATGGTTAGTTTACCCACTATCAGCTTTACACTAAAAAGCTCTTTCTTGCATCATAGAGCAAAGAGGCAATGCAATTCCCTACCCATACATATAAGACACATTGCTGATTTTGATACAGTTAAGAGGGCTTTAAATCACTGCTTTGAGAATATTACATCTGCACCAGAACTGACAATAGGCCAACTCTTGCATGGCCTGAATTGAATCACTGATTGAAGAAAACAAACTTTTGTCCAAGTTTTTTATTTCCTTCCTTAACATACTGGTGTCCAATTTTATTTTTTCTTTCTTGCATTCTTTCCTTCTGCCAGTTAACAAGGATCATGACATCAGTTGTGCATAGTTAGGGATGCCTATAACACAAAGCATTCAAACTGCACTGCTCCATGCCTGCTTGTAACACTGAACTGATAAATAACTATGGTCCATGCAGTCATGAAACTTACTAATTAAAGGGGGCTACATATGTTTTCTAAATGGTTTGCACTGAGCACCATACCTTGCTGCTTTTTTGTTCAAGAATTCTGGACAAAGCCAAACATAAGGGGGAGCAAAGACCGCAAATCAGGGGTAATTCTGTTAAATATTACTCTAATTCACTTAAATAGGTGATATAACAACAGGTTTTGCAGCAACACACATTTTCTAAACAATAAAAAGTATGAAACACAAATGTCTGGCATTATAGACTGACAGTAATCTTTACTGCTCTACCAGAAAATCAAAAATGTTACAAGGAACAGGTCAAAAATGTGAGGCAAAATCAGAAGCATTCTGTAAAAATCTGTGTGAGAGGTATGCTGAGCACATTGGTTTTCATCATGAGCCCACCAGGTAACAAGGTACATACGGAATGAGTAGCAGTCATTGGATACCAGCTAAACTACTATCAGGGTAACCTTTCTAAAAAATAGCCATAAAACAGTACAGGAAAGCATGGAGAGAGACATGCTGACCTCAATACAGGATCACCAGCCAATCAGGACACAGTGCTTATTTATAAAAAACAAGCAGGAGAAAACAGGATAGAGAGAAAGGGAAACTGAAAAATAATAGATCAGACAGTGTAAGATGGACAAACAAGCATAGATAGGAAGCTACATTTTAGCTAAGGGAAGTTGAGGGGAGGAAAATCATATGTTTCTTTGTAAAATAGTTTCACTTGTCTGTGTGATCAGTGAATTATTCTAACATTAAAACCATTAAACTGTAAATAAGCTGGAGATGATGCTAACCATGCAAGAAGGGAGGGAAAACGGTACATGAGTGAAAAGTTAGCTCATCCAGGAAAAAGGAAAAAATAAGATACATAGCTGAAGGAAAACAGAGAAAGCAGCATAAGAGACAGAGAGGAGAGACAGAGTGAATATACATGAATGGGCTGATTAATATCATTGAGGGGCAGTGAGAGAAAATGAAGGCTCAGCAAGAAGCAGAGTGCTGCAAAAGGCATAAAGCAAATGATGTGCATGGGTTTCTGTTTCAAAAGGGCATCATTTAGAATATTTTTAGAGCAGATATTCACTTAAGGAAGGCGGATAATTTGTGGAGATATATGAACATTTCTGTTACTGTAAGTGTCATATATATTGAAGTGGAAAACATAAATACTCAGCAAAAAGGAAGGAAGACCCATTAATTGGCAGAGTACTTCAGAAGAACAAGAAAAAAAAAATAAAAATAAGCCAAAGAAACCATAAAGGAGAAATGCATGTCAGGAGAAGGATATTGCTGCAGAGCAAACCCTGTGTGTTATACTGACAGACAAGCCAGATCGACAACTACAGCAATCAACACACAACAGAAATAAAATTTGACAAAGTACACAGATGACATGAACATAAAGAAATGAGTGAAGAACATGAGTGTGTATGTGAATACCCTTACTCCTGATAGGAAAGATTGATAGTGTTCTGGGCATGTAATAGGTAAAAACTATTATTTAGGCAACATCAGAAGCTTAGGAATGGCACAGTTCTCCTATTAAGTACATTATAAGCAGGATTGTTATATAAGCTGAAACGTGCATGTCAGGTGGTACCTCCAGCACTCATGTATGTTACCGACAGACACTCCTATCAGCCTCAATTGATTGTAACTCAGCTAGAGGTTCAACATTCAAGAAACTTATGCAGAAAAGCAATAGCATTTCCATGGTATCATGGATACATTTTATTTATTTATTTGTTTGTTCGTTTGTTTACTGGGAAAGTCCAACTTGGAAAAAGCCAATTTTCTGCGGAGACCTGGGTAGAAATGCTCCAGACATATGTCTTTGTAACATTTACTTATTTTGTGCTGTACATTTGCTACCCTTGTAAGATCACTGGACACAACTGTCTGTTTTCAGGGGTGAGCTGGGAGCACTGTCTGGTTAAGTAACTCACTCAGAGACACACAGCAAATAAATGGAGTTGGAAGGGATCAAATCTTGCACTATGGGTTCAGGAAGAAGCTCAAAAGACTTAATCCTCTGTACTAACTGCCCTAATTCAGTTGAAAATCCAACAGTTGAACACATTGTCTCCTTGATCATCTAAATAGAACTGATATATATATATATATATATATATATATATATATACATACACATGCACACACACACACGCACACATACACACACACACACATATATTTATATATATATATATATATATATATATATATATATATATATATAAAATATTATATTACATTTATATATAGCTAGATAGATATCCAAAACAAAAAGTAAAAAGGTCACACAGACAAACCAATTAGTAAAAACTATAAGAAAAACCTAACCAAGTTAGATTTTTCACTATGTGATACCTTAAACCCTGTGTAATAGAGATCCATGGGATATATGCAAATGACACCTGAAGGACATAAAATGTTTCAGCTATATGGCTTCTGAATGCCTGTTACTTTTTGCTTTTTCAATCTTTGTGGAATCATTCAGGCCAATAAAGTTAAACCCCACTAGCTGTGCAATGTGTGATACCTTACACCTCCAGTAATAGAGGCCCATGGGATATATACAAATGACTCTTAAGGACATCAAATGTTTCAGCTATATGGCTTCTGAATGTCCTGACTTTTTACTTTTTCAGTCTCTGTGGATACATTCCCTCCGGGGTTTGGCTTTATTGGCTGGAATGGAATGCAAAACTGAGGGCACACAAGATGAAAATAGGTACATGTAAGACTGTTGTTATGGCAGCAAATGGGGGAATTCAGAAGAAGCTGAAACTGAGATAGAAGGGAAAATAATGGAACAGGTTAGCAGCTTCAAGTATCTGGGAGGGATGGTTGAGGAGAAGGGAAATCTGAATGTGGTGATCAAAGCTAGAATCAGAAGGGCTCCAGTCAGATGGCACAGAGAATCAGGGGTAGTGAGTGACAAGCAAAATGTCAAAGAAGCTGAAACATAAGGTATACAAAACCCTTTCAGTACTACTTTATGGTATGGAAACCTGGGAAGTGAAGAAGGCAGTACAGCTATGGCAGCTACAGGTGATGGAGATGAAGTGCCTGAGATGGGTGATAGGATGTACACTGTGAGACAGATGAAGAAATGAAGACATTAGAGAAGAAGCACAAATAGCTCCAACTGCAGAGAAGGTCAAACAGAACAAATTACTGTTGTTAAGCAAATGAAAAGGAAAACAAATGATCTTGTGAAATAGATTTTGGACAGACAGTTAGAATGCAAGAGGAAATGATGGTGCTCGGCAAAGAGACAAACAGATTGTGTGAGAGAAGACCTGCAACAGTCATGGAGGACTGTCAAAGAATGTAGGAGAGGGGCAGTACCTTTGCCTAATAGACACACTGTGGCCACAGATTATACCATGATGAGGCTACCATCATCATTATCACACTCCAATATCTCCGATATCAGGCATGCTGGAGGACCCTGAAGCACCTGCAAAAAAGTATGCACACTCATGTGCATCAGTGTTATTTTGTGACAGTCATAAATAACAGTGATACTGCAGTTATAAAACAGAATGTCTTGCAAAAGCTAGGTATGCACACCTTGTGCAGACTCAGGTGGCACGTGATGGTTTGAAGGGCCTGAAGGAATGATATAACATTATTTGCAATATCCTGGAACTTGCACTTTTCACTATATGATATATATTTAGAGTGCAACCACCTGGGGCATCACTCACTGTCACCTATGGTAGTGGGTGAAGTACTGCATAATGTCAAGTCCTTGACCAGGTGTAAGCAAGCAAGTAGTTTTATGACTCAGAGATGCCAGGAACATGTTTGCTAGAGATGACTGTGTAGGTGGACTCCCATCCATGACCAGCTACTCCTGTGCAAGGCTGGCTGCCTTGTTACTTCATTATCATCATCATCATCCTTTTATACAAATTTTCTACATAGGGTCAGCGTGTTGCTTCAGCTGTCACCACTCATCTCAACTGAGTGCCTCTCTCCTACCTTTTCCAACAATCATGCTTGACTGTTGCAGATCTTCTCTCCAGCAACCCATCCATCCCTTTGCCGAGCCTCCTTGTATCCTTTTGCCTACTTCCTGATTATCCCATATCTTCTTTACCAAATCTTCTGTTTTTCTGTACATGCCCACACCACTGTAATCCAGTCTCTTAACCACCTCTGCTATTGGAGTTACTTTGGAGTCTGTTCTGATCTCATAGCTTCTTTGTTTCACACTGAACATCTGAACACCCATCTCAGACACTTCATCTTCATCTCCTCTGGCTTCCTCAATTGCTCTGCCTTTACTGCTCAGGTTTCTGTACCATGCAGTAATACTGGTCTCACTAGTGTTTATACTCCTTATGTTTCAGCTTCTTTGGCATTTTTCTGTCACACAGTACCCCTAACACTCTGTGCCAGTTGGCTACAGCACCTTGGATTCTCTTTTACCTCATCTTTCAGACTTCTCTTCTCCTCAATTACCTCTCTCAGATACTTGCAGCCATTAACCTGTTCAACTATTTCCCTTGTATCTCAATTTTCTTCTAACTTCCCCGTTTTGCTGCCATAGCAACTGTCTTGTCTGTACTCAGTTTCATCGTATATGCCTTCATTTTTTGCATTACACCCCTCTATCATTCTTGAAACTCCTGTTCAGAGTTTACATGTAATGCATGTAATGCCACACAGTCTGCATACAGCAGCTTTGTTGATCATTCCCAACCTGCTTATTAATATAGTCTATGATTAGTATGAACAGTGGGCTCAGAGCTGAATGCTGATGTACACCCATTCCCACTGGGAAACCCTTTGTGAGTCTGAATCCTGTTCATGTTTGTGTTGTTGGCTCCTTATACATAGCCTGAACTATTTCTAACAATATTTCTGGGACTTTGAAAAATCACAAGACTCCCATAATCAGCTTTAATGGGACCTTGCCATATGCTTTCTCCAAGTCTAGTAATGCCCAGTTGAACTCTTTCCTCATCTCTACCATCTTCTCAACAATCTGCTTGACTGCAAACAATCTGTTCTGAATCCAAATTGGTCATCTCCAGTCTTGCTTTCTTCTACTTTGTGTATTCATTTATCAGTCACCTCAAGCATTTTCATGCAGTGGTACAGGAATCTGATGCCTCTATGCTACCATTGTGAATGTCCCCTTTATTCTTGTTAAAGTGGCATTACAAGGTTTATTATCCAGTCATCTGAGATTCACCATTCTTTCCATACTGCTATAAGTGGCCTCAAGAGCCACTTCTCCCTTAACTTACCCAACACCTTCATCATGTCTGCTGTGGCCTTTGCTGAGTCCGCTGCTTTCCCAGACTTCATTTTCCTTATTACTGTTCTTACTTCTTCTAGGTTGGGCTCCTCTTCTTCTTTCATCATAGGTTGTGTATGGGGGCAATACAACTTCTGTGGGGTTTTCTTCATTCAGAAGCTGCTGGGAATACTCCTTCCATCTGCCTCTGATGTCCTGTGACTGCTCATGCATCTGATGAAGTCTGATAGATAAAAGCACTCATTACTTTGGATAAACCAGATAATGTAAATCTTAAAGAAGGATTGCTTCATATTTTATTACTTGATTTTGAGAATTTATACTTTCTACTCTGGTTAGTTGTCCACTGACAAAATACCTACAGGAATGTAACAGTGGATTACTTTGATCAAAAAGGCTTTTGCTTTTCTTTTTACTTATTTCCAGACCTTGTTTGGCCACATATCAGTTTTATAGTCTTTACCCCTGCTGTTTTGAGACACTGCCAGTCTTTTTCATCTTCAACTATTTGCTCTTCTTTCAGAGTCACTAGAGCCCTGATGAATTCCTTGAACTCTTGCACTTTCACTCTAGTCAACTTCCAGGTCACCAGCCTAGTTTCTGTTGACCTTATAGCCTTTTCAGTACACTGCTTGCAGCTGATTGTGACCACCAGTTCTTTATGCTGCGGGCCTACTGTTTCACTAGGATAACTTTACATTCTCTGATTCTAAGCCAATGCACTTTTCTTACAAGAAGGAAATCTGCCTGAGATGCATGTTGGCCACATATGCAAGTCATCTTTTGGCCCTCACGTTTACTGAACCATGTGTTGGCCAACATCTTCCCATTTGCCAGACACAAGTCTCAAATGTCCTCTCTCTATTTCTTTATTCCTGTTGCCCCACCCGTATGTATCCAAGCAGTCATAATATCCTTCTCTTTCTGTCTTGATTTTGAGCATTCAGTTGCCCCATTATCAATACTAACTCATATTGTCCTGCTTTATCTACTAGGACCTGCAACTGCTGCCTGGATGCAATCTTTTTATCATCACAGCCCTGCTGTTGGTCATAGGCAGAGATCATGAACAGTGCCCTATCTTTATACTGGAGTCTGACTGCCATGAATTTTTTGCTAATTCTGTCTTCAGAAAATTCTCTCTCAAAATTGTCCGCAGACCATTTCTAGCCTGTCCTCCCCCTGAGTAGTACACTCTGGATTCCAAACCATGTGGCTTTGCTACAGTGCCCCTACACCTTATCTCCTGGATACACAAGATATCCAGCCTACTTCTTACCATCCTTGCCTTGTTGCAGTCATGATAGATCATGTTAGTGACCCTACAATGCACCTGATCTTGTAATTACTTATGGTTACCAACAGCATATGCCTTTGCAACAAGGTTCCTTTCTACATATTTGTGGCAGGCCCAGATACTCTTGTCCATTAGGAAGATCTGCTGACCATGTCCACAGCTGACCTGCAGCAAGATATCTATATCTGGCAAGGAGAACATCTTCATTCTTTTGCTATCCTTTATCTTGCTCTGTAAATTTTAGGATATAATTATGGTAAGGCTTTGGCCTATGCTATTTGCTCAGTTCACATTTCAGTATCCCACCACACAATACAAAGGAAGCACAGACTATGCAACACCTGACCTACACTGAGACATAGACCAACACTAAAGGTCACTGACACACAGCAGATGTCTGTAGCTGGTCACAGGGGAGACTCTACCCCACCAAAACATGCACATGAACCACATGAACCCGTGAAACCTACTAATGTGATGTGAGTGGATCTCTGTATCTTTGCACATGTTTCACATATCATAGACACGTGGATGGATACAGCCATGTTCACCCATGCTCTGACTGCCCCACCAGACAGTGGTCTTCAAAACCTTTTACCTATGTACCTGGATGCATTTTATTGTATCCCATTCTACCAATGGCAAACAGTTTCAAACAAACATCAGGTAAAGTAACTGTAAGGTTAATGGTCACTTGTGTGTGTGTTTCTTGGTCTTTGTAGGCAAGCATCATAGCATAAGGTACACACCCAATACAAGCCTTCCCTGAGTATGGTACGTTCAACCTGTGTGATGGCCCTTGAGTTGAGTGATCCACCTACATGTATGCATGAGGCACCCTCCACCTGGGCCAGAACATTCTATTGCAGATGTTGTACAACTCACTCCATATAACTTCCACTGAATGCCCCCCCCCCCCAACAGCAACAGACAGACACATTTTGAATAGCAATTTTCACCTCTCAACAACAAACATAGAGAAACGTTTATCTTTCAAAAGCAGTCTCAATCCCCCAACTACCAATAAAGGACAATATTTTCAAAAACAATTCTACCCACCCATCTCACATTAACAAAGATAAACTTTCTGAAAAGTATGCCTCCCTAAGCAACAGCAGAAAGAAGTGCTAAAAGTTTTCCCACCCCATCACCGCCCAACAACAGACAGACACATTTTGAAAAGTAATTTCACCCCCCAACACCAACCCCCCAAACAATAACAGGGAGAAACCTTTTCAACATCAATTTCTCCACATATACAGGAAAGATAATAATTTTGAAAGGTAGTACTTCCTAACCAAGCAGCATGGACACAAATTTTAGAAAACAATGTCACCCCCCCTCAATCCCCAACATCTGTAGCTGGCTTGTATATCCTAACTCTGTCAAACATATTTCATACTGTCATGAGTAAAGTTGTAAGGCAGTTCACTTCATAGCCCACAAGCAGCCTTTCTTGTGGCCCCACTCAGCAATCAGATGCTGTTGATAAGTCCTATTGTACAAGAGTATCAGCAGTACAAGTTCGGAGATGTTATCCACACAAGTCACCCACATATCCTGTCAGTATGCCCTGAGCAGTTACTGCAGTTGTTATAGAGTTAATTGTCCTGAATTAGTGTACCTTTGTTATTCTATTTCCCTTGCTTCATTACAGTGCATTCTGTAGCATGATGAGCACTGCCATGGCTGCAACAACATTTATAACACAATGTCAGGGCTTTTAGAGGGACAGTTATGTTAATGTGCCAGTGAAGGTTAACAGTTGTGATACCTTTAGGCACATTGATGCATGTCAGATAATGTCTGCAATGTGCATTTGATCATTTTCCTCTAGACTGTGACCTGTGAAGTTGCCATGGATTCTGAGCACACTGATTATGGCAGGGCTCCCAGGGTGGTGTATAAAAAATCTAAAATATGTTTGTATATCATGTATAAAGACCACAGGAAGAATCTATTGGGAACCTCTTATTTGGGTCTCCCAGTATAAGATGGATGTCATCCATTGATATGTGAAGTGCAGACACCAACACAGTGACTTTATCAGGCACAGGCTTGGCATACTGTGACAATGGGAAGATGAGGTTAGGGAAAATGTTTTGAGTTCAACTACACATGGCAGGTGCATTTTACTATAATGTAGCAAGAACTTTCTAGTCAATTAGAGAACATATGATTCATATACATTTCCATTTTCTTTTCTGTTATTCATCTCCTATGCAAAATAAGAGGCCCTTCAGAGGAGTATGGAATCTGTCTCCAGAAATACTTACAAATATATATATATATATACCAATGGCAGTATATCACCATTTGGTTATCACATGGTCAGAAATGTGTAAAAGTGCATTATTGCTAGTACTGGAAACTATTCCTTCCTTGACTACACACCTTTTGCACTCATACGCTATACGTGCATGCTATCTGTGTCAGGTATCCCCACTATCATGGCAAGGATCATATGCCTGCTCTGCTTGCCTGTCCAGCATGCCATGTACCATACCCTGCTGCACACCTGTGGTTTTGACCTCCTACATTATATCCACTGACTGCCATAGTGCTGAAATCCATAAGGTCATATGCCCCTGCATACTGTGTGTACTGCACCATCCAGGCCTCATTGGAGTGGCAGTTTAACATGGCATAACATGGGCATGATTCATTTTAGTGTTCTCTGGAGTGTACCACTGGGTGACTTATGTAATACTGTATAGCTTCCAATTGCTGAATAGTAACAACACTTAGGTCACTGTGTTTGCAGCTGTAGCTTTGTCCCACTGCCATGGTCAACCTGTTTCCCTATGGCATCAATAGACTAGGCCATATCTGTCATTTTATTCCTTATCCCTTAGCCATGCAAAATTCTACTGGGAGCATCTCGCACCACATTCCATGGCCCCTGCAGTCACACATTGCACAGCATGCATTGTTTTGCACATATAAATAAGGGGACTGCCAAATATCCATGACCCCTTGCCTGTTCTGATCATCTAACTGTAATTCTACACTTCTGTATGACAAGTCAGACCTGTTTGTCTTTTTTTCTTACCAGAAAAGTCTGACTGGGCAAGGCCTATTTCCAGAAAAGGCCCAAAGAGGGAAACGCTCCAGTAAATGACTTACATTCACAATTTCACTACTTATGATAAACAAGAAGTACATTTACAATAAAAAAGTTGTAGTATAAAGAATTACATTTGCAGTATGTTTGACAGCCATTTAGCAGATTGATATATCTCAGTTTATAGTATACAGCGTAAGTATTGTATCAGAGACAATGGATGAGACTAGACTATCCATCATGACAGGTCAGGGTGTTGAAACTTGATGAATACTTACAAGTGAAATATGGGGTTTAATGTAAGCAAAATAGGAAACAGTTTAGTGGGTAAAGAAATGTAAGATTTTGCATAGGAGTTATAATCAATATAAAGGATGGCTTCTAGATATATCGCAGATAAGGGCTAATTCCTGATAGGTAAGTGGGTGGAATATGAGAATAATTAGACATGGTGGATGAGTGTATGGTTAGACTAAAGTGTTAATCTGGAGAAATAGTGGACATGTTTCATCACAGGAAGAGAACTCAAGGGATAGATGGGGAAAGCAGTAAGAGCTGAAGATGAGGGAAGTCTCAAGCAGCTGAGGAGGAAAAGCATAACTAGGAGTAGCTGGACTGTTGTTTAAGCAAAGGCTTAAAACTAAACAGATTTTCAATCCTAACATTTTGCTGGGATTGTGCTCCTGGCCCTGGATTCAGAGAAGTAGTGAGAGTACATTGAGTCACCAGCGGTTTGCCTTGTTTATGATAAGAATGAATGGTTCACTTGAAAATGTAGGACACTAGTAGGAGAGTAGGGCTGTAAGGCATCTTCTAGTGCGAGGCATTTTTTTCTGGAGAATAAATAAGGTTATATACAGTAACTGTGTGTAAATTAGTTGGGCAGCTCAATCCAGTTTAGTTGTTTTAGAGATTCACAATGACGTGATCTATGTATGAATGTTGGCAGCAATTTTAGCTACTTTTTTGCAGCTAAAAGAGAATTTGGCTTTTTGTGTAATGTTTGTTTTTGAGGATAGGGGAGGCATATTAGAATGATGGAAGTAAGATGGTTGAGGCTAATGTTTTCCTTTTAAAGCCAGTAAGGTATTGCTTGGCTCTATAGAGGGAGCAGAGTTGCTGATGGGTCTGTTTAATGATTTGCAATGTATGGTGGTCAGATCAGACTGTCATCAGTTATGATACCTAATAGCTTGGTTTGGGATAGTGTCTCAATTTTAGTGCTTTAGTAGAGGTATTCCTTGTTTTTGAAACTGTTGAAAAGAAAGAGAATTAAAACAGAAACTTGTAATACGCCAACAGTAACTGGTTGATGTGAGGTTCTGTTACAATTTAACTGATTGCTATCTGTCAGATAGGTAGCTAATGAACTAAGAAAGGAGGACAGAGAGAGACCTGCATAGGGGAGCTCGGACAGAATATATTGATGGGATATGGTGTGCAATGCTTTAGATAAATCTAAGAAAAGGGTTAATGTAGTTTGCAATTATTCTGGTTGATAGTATTGGTAATATTAAGAGGAGTGGTCATTCTAGTACTATGGTAGGGTCTGAACCCATGCTGAGTTTTGGAGAAATGATTATTTGAGTTGAGAAAATGAATAACTTGTGTATAGATGCACATCTCCAGAATTTTGACAAAGGGGATGTCATTCCAATTGGTCTATAGTTATTAAACTGTGTAGCTGTACCTCCTTTTTATGTAATGGCATAATGCGAGATTTCTTCCCTAAATTAAAGGGGCATACTTTTCAGATATGGACCTGTTTATGAGGATGGAGACTAGGAAAATTATAGCTTCAGCAGCCATTTCTATGTATTCAGTTGAGAGTTGATCAGTGGCCAAGGAAGGTGGTTTTAACTTAAGTAGGAGTATTTTTATAGCAGAAGTGGACACAGGAATAAAACTCAATGTTTGTGACTAGTTAGAAGAGAATAGGAGAGACTGAAGAAAGGTGTTATTACTGCTGATAAGGGAGAGCATTGTCTGTATAAAGAAGGAGCAGAACAGTGGGAGAATTGAGTCAACAGAGATAGCGGTTGATGGGGAGTGCGTGGTAGTTTGCCCAGGATGTAAGAATTTGTTTACCAATGACCAGAATGTTTTTCGATTATTTTATACTTGGATTGTAGGTTGGTATACTAGGTGCATTTGTATAGTTTGATATGTTGTTTTGTGAGACATCTCATGTGCCTAATATTCTGAAATACACTGTGTTTTTATGTTTGTTCCTTTCTTTCCCATCTTTATCTCTTTGAACCATGATTTTTTTTCTTTATTAGCCACAATGTATGGTCTAATTTGACCTTTTTGATACTCACTAGTTCAAGATTATTGAGAGTAATCAGGAAAATATCATTAAAATATGAGATGGTAGAATCCAATGGCATCTTTTTTAGTATGTTCCAGATATAATGAGTTAGTGATTTGATAAAGGTTTCTTTGATGAATTTGGTTATATTGTATATTTGGTTATAAGTTAGTTATTTATTTGGGTGTGCAAAAGTAACGCCTGACCACATAAACAGAAAGATGATCACTTTATGGTGTCAGATTGGCATCCACCTGTACGTAGTTTGCTTAGCTTGTTACTAAAGAGCCAATGGTGGAGACAATTAGTTGAGTAAAGCAGTGTATGCTGATGTGTCCTAATATAATAGTTTCATGGTATATATGGCAAACTATCCAGTGGAGAATGTTTTATGCTCTAAATTTTTATTACCTGGTGGAATATATATGCCTGAGATAGATATTGTCTCCCTGGTATTGAATTAGAGGTAGGATTTAAGGAGTTCAACATTACTAAATGTATTTATCTTTAGAAGTGATGTTATGACAGCACCAACTACCCTTTTATCTTTTTTGTCAACCCTGAGTACATTAAAGCCTGGAGGAGTGATTTCACTATCAGCTGTTTCTTTTCTTAGCCAGGTTTCTGTATCAGTGAAATATGGTAGTTTGCGAGGTGTGCTAGTATAGGGAGGAGAGAAATAATAAAAAATGACTTAGAAACAGTATGAGTGGTGAAAGGTACTGAATTAAGTATGGTTAGAAGGGAAAGTAAGTTGAAGAGTAGTTTGTGGGTTTATGGCTGTATGTGGAGGTTTGGGGAACGAATAGTATTCTAATAAAATATACCAGTGAATATGTAATGTAGGAGAGTAGTAAGTAGGTGATTTGGTATAGTACTGTAGGTTAGAGATAGGAACGTTCTGGAAATAGCAGAGTATGCATTAAAGGTGGTTACAGGATAGAGGTTTTCAGTATTGCAGAATGATACAAAATTTAAGCAGATAATAATGGTATAAGCAGAAAACCTATTGGTTATTAGTAGTGGAGTGAGGGTGGAGCTAATAAATAAAATTAGATCCAGAGTGTCTGGGTTGGAATTGAAGATACGGTACAGGAGAGGAGTGAGCGTGAGCATAATGACGATTAACAGAATGAGGCGCACTCACTGAGGCAGCATTTGAATATGTACAAAAAGTGAAAGGTAAACAATCTATGATCTGTGGCTAGAGATTGGGGTAAGTGTGAGTCTTTGCACTTTAAACTAAATAATTTATTTGCTTTTAATTAGAGAAGACTGCTGTTCTGGGAAAGTGCTAGAGTATATTTTGCTGTGTTCAGTTTTGTCTGTGAGATAGTAGGTAAGTATTCTAAGTCACTGAATATTTATAGACAGCATAAGCAGGGACTGGAAAAACAGAGAAAAGCATGCCATTTAGAGGAAGAAAATTATGTTGTCTTAGACTATTATTATATGGGGTTCTACTGGCAAGACTAGGGGGTGGTTCCACAAGAAGAAGATCAGATTTTACACTTTGCCTAGGAGAACGACCTTACTTAAACAGTTGGATTATCAGGTATTTGGGTGGGGGGGGGGGCATATGGCATATCCTCTGGCAATTTATGTGTGTGGACTGCAGTTATCCACTATAATTATAGTTGACAGAAAGGTTATTACACTTGAGGTTGAATGGGTCTACATACGCACAGTGTTGCCACTGTTCTGTTCCTGACAGAGGACTTCTGGTTTTCTGGGTTTGTCATGTAAGTGAATCCATAGTTGTAGTCCACAGCTCAGATGGTCATTTGGAGGGTTAACCCAATCCTAAAAAGTAGATAACAGGGGTAGTGAGAGGGATAAAATATAGAAATAAAGTTAGGTAAGGAAGTAAAATGAGATGAGCACACTAGATTATTTAAGGATTATATATCATAGCACCATGTAGTCATAGGAAGCATTCCTATTTAAGAAACATGCATAGGACATATGGTAAGGCTAAACTGCTAACCCCCAAACAGGTCTTCTGAATCACCTTTGGTAGTAGCTTATCTCAGACACCTAGAAGATGACATCTAGGATGACCAGGAAGTTGGCAGACATACTAACACCACTTCATGATGTGGTCATGTTAAAATTCATAAACACAACTATTGTTAGTATTAAGGTGGTTCATGATAAAATGTACAATACACCCATGTCTGACGAGCAATTGAGATGATTTCTTACACTTGTACAGTTAACAAGACTAACAATAGTGCAGGTCACTAGGCAGAATTCAGTTTCCGAAAAGTATCAGTGAGAACAGAAATGGTGAAAAGTATTATCCTTAGTTCACTTAATATTCAAATGCAACTTACTGGCACCTGCAAACCTTTTCTAAATAAGCATGTTCATAGTTTCATAAGTACTTACTAGGCTATTAATCCATTAGGATCTGCAGAAACCTAGCCATGCGTTCATAACAGGTTTATCAATTCTGGTATAAGTATAATTATCTCTAACTCCTCTGTAGTTAACTCTGTATTTGAAGTTAGAACCCTTTGTATTTTAAGTATGAATAATCAGTTTCAGTCTTGTTGCAAAGCTACTTAATTCAAGTAAGAAAAAAATATACAAATGAATTTATGTGTTTCTGCTTACATTTTAAGCAGGCATACTGCAAACTGTTTAACTCAAGTAAGAAGCAAGCAGTAGCACTGTTTACTTGTATCCTCTATACTACATTAAAGCCTCTGAAATGGTGTTTACACACAGTACATCATATACTGCAGTCATTACTTGCTAAAAAATGTCATTTTACACAAGAGTACAGGCTACCAAACACAGGATTAATTCATATGTGAATCCAGTCCAGTCTGTCAGTGAAAATGTTTCCTTACAAAACAGCATTTTAATTACAAGAATAAACAACTGCTACCACGTTAATAAGAAAATGGATATCTGTAACACATCTGCTTTTAAACAACTGTTTGAACTAGGACTGAAGCTACAGTAAACTAAAGCTTCTGAGATGGCATTTGCACACAGTCTTTTAAATGCTGCAGTCAGCTTACACATCTAAAAAGAACAGAATACATTAATACAACAGTCACCAGACAGTAGTAATGCTAAACAGCTGTAGGAAATTCCAGGTAGTTTGTTTAAGGTAATTCTACAAAAGCAAGCTCTTTTAAGCTCTAATATGGCTTTGAGGCATCAAATGTCTAATACTATTCAGCTTCCTAACTCAAGACTGAAGAACTTTACTTTGACCACCATTTCATCAGGCATCTATATTGGTGACTGAAATAACAAAAGCAGAACATTGAAATATAAAAGAAAAGATGTAAGTCTGCACCATACGATGTGAGCACCACTAAGGCCAAAGTATAAAAATGCAGCAAGAACTCGTTAACTGCTCACTAAATTACTGGTGCTTAATATTAACTGAGAAGGGCAGTACTTTGGATTCAAGACTCAATACTGACATTTTTTTTTGTTTTTGTTTTAAGTGCAGTCCCTTCCCCTTCTAGTCCAATATCATGATAGTCTGTTATTGATGTATTTACTTATTTATTAATTTGAAGTTTTGAGGTAGCTATGCAGTTGGACATTTTAGGTATGGTTTCATGACACTGTTGAAATTTACTGGCACTGTTGGATTGCACTTCCTTTCTTCCCCTTCTTCTTGAGCCAAAACACATGATGTGCAGCTTCCCTCATCCATTAAGCCTGGCTGACCATTTAGTCTATGACTTTCCCTTTGTATTTCAATGCTCTATTTTCATTATATCAGAGAGCCACCATTACAGACATTCAAAGCTGTCATGCTCTAGGGACATAAACCTTGTCACCACAATAAACAGAACATGCTGGAGGGATAGATTCCTGTCCCAGAGACTTCCCATACTCTGGAACAAACTACCTATCTATATCAAACAAACCTCCTCATTAGCACTCTTCAAGAAAAATCTTGATGAATGGATGTGAGATAGGAAATTCACCCCAGGGATCACTTCTGTGGCTCTGCTCAACACGGGCACAGGAAAATAATTTTCTTGGGTGGCGAAAGCCAGGGTACCTTTTTGGCTAGGCTTATATAGGCCCTAGGGCCAATAGCCTAGTACTTACCTATGAACCTATGAATGAGAAATTTTACATCAAAGTAAAGTGCTCCAATCTTAATTGAAGAAGCAGCAGTAAAGCACTAGTTCCCTGTTATTTCTTGCTAAATGGTACAAAATAAGCCTGGCAGAGGACAAGATAATGGGAGGTAGATTAAAAATGGTGCCTACAGTCAAAATTGTTGCTGAGGGAGAAAAGAGGGTGTTGGGGAAAAGAGGTATAAGGGCCAAGTGAAACAGTGCACAGAGTGCTCAGTTAAACTGAGAATGTGATGCCTAAAGGAAAAATAGTATATATATATATACAAAATTAAATTGAAAAGGGAGACAGATGACAGAAGGTAAACTAAAACAGTGTGCAGAGTACCATGTTAAATGGAATTTGTAGACTCTAACAGTCCCCTTGATGAGACAGCATTTGAATGTGTGGCAAGAATGAAAGAAAAATATCCATGAGCTATGGCTGGAGATATAGGTAAGTGTGAGTCTTTGTACTTTGAAGGAAATCATTTTACATGCTTTTATGTACAGAAGATTCCTGTTCATGGAGAAGTACTAGTGCATGTTTTACTGTGTTATCAAATTTGTCTATGAGACAGTAGTAGTTAGCCACATAGGAGATAGTAGATAAATATTACACAGACTTGTTAACTTTTCCCCCCTGTTGCATCTCTTTTTTTCATGCTATCTTTCCATTATATTTATTTGGTGTTTTCTTATTTTCCACCATTTCTATTAACATTTTATACAGTATGTGCGACTATTGTGTCTGAGGTGTGGCAATAGTCAACACACTTTTAGCCTGCCCTGCCACCTCCTACTGGATCATCAACTACCTCCAAGCCTGCCTCTTCACTGGATGATGAAGGTCATCCAGCAGGAGGTGACAGTGAGGGTTTCACTGTGGGCTCAGGTTGTATGTAACCAGGATTGTATTGTGTAACCATATGGGAATGGTAATCTCTTGAGATTTGGGTATCCGCAAGAGTAAATCCCAAAATATGGAGAATGAATGGCAAAAAAAAACAAAAACAGACCTAGATATACTAATTCTGATTTGGCCAATTTCAGAATATTACCTTTTCACTAATGTAAAGCAGTTTTGGAAGATGTGAGGGGCTTGCTCCATACATTGGGGATGCAGTGCTGCTTGCTCCCCTCTAAAAAACTTTAAAGTTTGAGCAGTAACATTTCAATAGGGAGCTTCTGGGAACATTGCCATCTGGTCAGAATGTGTTATTAGACAAGAATTGGAAGTGGTAGCGATGGCAGTGGTGAACTGGCAGCTTGATATCTGCATTGTCCACATGAAGAACATCTGTGTTTGACTGTCATTGTTGCACTGCTGTCTTACCTTGTCCATTTGGCCACCAGTGGCTAGGTCTAGAATGGAGAGCAGTCACAGAGGTGGCTGACAGCTACCTGGCTGGACCACTGGGCAGCATGAAAGTCAGCCATCATCCCACCCTATCCCCCATCATAGTGTTCTGCTTTCTTGTGTTTTACTTCCCTGAATCCCAGGGAATGTGTTTCTTAAATTTTCTCAATATAGAGCTAATGAATTTAATATTATTCTAATCACATTTAGCACGCCAAGGTACAGTACCTTAAGTTCACTTTTGCATTTCTTCCTACAGAAATGACTCTGATATTTTAGACAGAGTCACCGTAAATAACTTCATCAAAGCATATCGCTCTAATGTCATAGATTCTGTTTATAAAAATCAAATGCCTACATATGCACTGCTCAAATTTCCAGTTAAATTAAATCTCCAATGATGCTTTGGCAAAGCAGCTTTGGGTCATTTTATGGTATCCACCTTAGGTCTTGTCACTGCATTTTTACAAAATAATAATATGCTAAATGGCAAATGTCTAAGTGTAGTTAAATTAAACAAATTAAACTGTACAGGACATGCTAAATAAAAGATAAATGCAGCATAAATGTGTACTCTATGACAGATGTCAAATATTTTACTAATTTCAAATGCTGAAAGGGAAAAAAAAAGTGCTCAAATATAAAGTCTAGACAGAAAATTAGTTAATCTGTAAAGTTTCTATCCTCCTTGTTCCAATGTCTGTGGTGTAATCCTCACCTTTACTCACTGTCTGTGAGAAGTCTGCATATTTTCCATATGTACATGCATTTCTCTGTGGCTGTAGTGAGAGTAGGGACCAGGCTGAGGAGACCCTGGAGAGGTGGGGATATTCCCTGGAGAGGAGAAGAGAGGAATGAAGGTCATTAGGACTAGGACAGAATATGTGTGTTTATGAATGAGAGGGAGGATAAAGGAATGGTGAGGATGCAGGGAGTAGAGTTGGCGAAGGTGGATGAGTTTAAGTGCTTGGGATCAACAGTTCAGAGTACTGGTGAGTGTGAAAGAGAGGTGAAGAAGAGAGTACAGACAGGATGGATTGGGTGGAGAAGAGTGTCAGGAGTGATTTGTGACAGACGGGTACCAGTAAGAGTGAAAGGGAAGGTCTACAAGTGGGTAGTGAGACCAGCTATGTTGTATGGGTTGGAGACAGTGGCATTGACAAAAAGGCAGGAGGCAGAGCTGGAAGTGGCAGAGTTAAACATGTTAAGATTTGCACTGGGTGTGACTAGGATGGACAGGATTAGGAATCAGTATATTAGAGGATCAGCCCAGGTTGGACAGTTTGGAGACAAAGTCAGAGAGGCGAGATTGAGTTGGTTTGGACATGTGCTGAGGAGGGATGCTGGGTATATTAGGAAAAGGATGTTAAGGATGGAGCTGCCAGGTAAGAAGAAAACAGGAAGGCCTAAGATAAGGTTTATGGATGTGGTGAGAGAGGACATGCAGGTGGTTGGTGTGACAGAGCAATATGCAGAGGACAGGAAGAAATAGAAACAGATGATCCACTTTGGTGACCCCTAACAGGAACAGCCGAAAGAGAAAAAGAAGATGCATTTCTCTGTGTGTTTTCTTTACCACCCCACTAAAATTAAAATATGCTGGTTGGCTGGCTTATCTAAAGTATGTGTCTGCATATACAAAGACAGCTATGATTTTATACATGCAAAGAGAGGTGAAATTTAATTTCAAGTATAGGTACACATGCATACTTATCTTGGTCAGAGATGAAAGTGATCCATTAAGAACCCATTCATTCACCCTATTGCAAAAAATGAATAAATAAATAAATAAACCAAAATAAAATGCCAGAAGGCCCAACAGAGAGAATCCCAGTAACAGGGAAGACCACTTAGATGTTATATAATTAATGCGTGTCTGACTGCTGCTTTACTGCATCACTAATGAGAACATATGATCAGTATTGAATGATTCAGTAAAAGTTCTTGTATGATTTCTGCAGTTTGATCACATTCTTCATTAGCCACAAAAAATACTTGTCAGGGGTCATACTGCTATAAAGAGGGACACAGATGGGACAGTACAGAAGAGTATTCTTAGCAGATTTGTACAGGATGCCCTTTCTCAAGTGTCACAGTTCTGTACCTTTACCATAGACATCTGGTAGAAATAATCCGGAGAAACAAGAAATGTGATGACTGCTCTGCAAGACATGTACAGTGTTGAAGCTCACAATAGAAAATGTACAACATGGCTGCTCTGACCTTTACAAACTTAAGTCTTATGTTACTACCAGCCAAGTGCATAGTTTCTGAAAAAATACACAATAACTGTTTAAATATGAAGAAAATCCACAGGTTTTTATTCGCTATTGTATTTTATGTGTTGAAACTAACCATCTACAACTACATACCACGTATGTCTCTTTATCTTTACAAATGTAGGGCATCATAGTGCCGTAGTTTTATTCTGCAAGCAGTCTATCCTTAGGTGCAAGATGGCAATTATTTATTTATTTATTGACATTTGGTGACTAAGAAGGTATGACTGGGTCAGAGAGTCATTAAATTAAAGCCAAACTCCTTAATAACTAATAATGCTCCACCTAAACACATTCACATTACACCTGAATCTCTAGCATATCTGGTATTAATCCTTGCCAACAGAAAAAAATAGCATCCCAGCCATTTGGCAAAAGCCACATATGACCGCTCTCTATAAACGGAACACATCCACTGAATTCTCAACTTATTGACCAATATCAATGTTATCTAGACTTGGAAAATACTTGAAAATGTATTCACAAACTGTTTATTGGACATCTACTAAAAGCAATCTATTCTCTCCTGTGCAGATTGGTTTCTACCACATTATAGTACACAAAACTGTTCCACGTAATTTTCTTAGCACAATATATCAGGCTATGAATCATAGTCATATTAGTTGCACCACTTTTCTTACACCTTTCTAATCTTTTGTTATACAAGCTATCGATACTAGACAGTGACTACTTAGCATTAAGTAAGTAAGTTAAATGCCCTCATGTCAAAATTGACTCTTAACGACTCTGTGGGTAACCCCATTGGGTTCTCATGACATATTACAGAAGTAGATTGCCAAGCCTTTCTTCTGTGCAGATAATGCTGCTGCCCAGGTGTGCCACAACCATTTTCAAACCCAGGTCTACCACTTACTGTAGTTTAAAAACAGGTCTTTCAGACTGTACTCAAAGTTTGAATTACATAGACACATATTCTAGCTACCAATCTATTAAAATCAGGGTGTCACAAGGTTAAGTCCTTGGATAACTACTAGTTAATATAACTATAAATTACATGAATAAAGTATTAACATCTATTTCTTAAGTGGGATACTTTGACAGGGTTAATTCTTTAATATGCAGATGATTTTATCTTGATATGCTCATCTTCAGTGTTTTCTGAGTTGACGTTCTTAACATAAAACATACTTTATTCTATAGAAAAATGGCTATAAGAGTATAATTTATTATTAAATGATAAAAAAAATAATTATATGTCACTCAGCTAACACTGATGTGCAACTCAGATCTCAAAATCACCTCTCTTACCAGGATAGAATTAAATGAAGTTATCCATTATAAGCTATTAGGTGCAATCATAGGCAGCAAACTGAAATTTGATAACCACATAGATTACGTTATTCAGACAAGAAATATAAAAGATAGTTCATTTATATAAAACAGAACTATTCCTTAGTGATCAAGTAAAGATACCACAGCTAATACAGTTCTTCTCTCCAGCGTGTTATATAATTCATCTGTCTTTGCTAGCATACAAAAAAAAAATAACTTTAACAATAATGTTATAAGACAGTAAAACTTGTAGCAAATCAACTTAATAGCACATATCACTGCCAAGCCTTTATTAAACTAAACTCTATAGAAATTAGTCACAGACTCAACTTTATACAGCTCTAAACTATCCATAACATGCTATGCAGGCCACCTACACACCGTAGAGGTCAACATATTAGACAAAGGTATAATTCTATAAGGTTTAAAATTACTAACTATCTAATTTCATAATCATTATGGAGATTGTCAACATATGGAACTCACTGCCTATACATTTAAGACCAGAACCGAATACTAAAATAGTCCAAGAACAACAAAAAGGTAATCCACTGTGGATAGACCTGTAGAATACCAAAACCAGAAATCCAAAAATACTTCTCAAAGCCAACCATGACAGCAAGTAGAAGTAAAAAACGCAGTTTTATTTAAAAGGTGAGTGCTTTCATGCCCAACTGAGCACTTCTTCAGACCAATATAAAGCAGTTAAAAACCAACAGCTCTTATACAGTCAATGCATTGAATAAAATCAGTCACATGTTTAATTACCACTGAAGCTATTTGAATAAATAATGAGTTTTGAGAATTGGTTTTAAAGGTGCATAACCATTTAACCTTGGATGTACATCTGCTTGAAATCTAACAATCTATCCAGTCTCATGCTGTTCTACAATATTTTTAATGTCTCATAAACGTTCCCCAGAATTTAAACACTCTAATATTCTAAACTTAAACTTATGTAGATCACCTTCCTCGTATACATGTTTCGCTAGGGCATTCCTATTATCTCTGTTTCTTATAGCCAATAGATGTTCTCTGACTCTGTCCCTTAGCATCCTGTTGGTTTTGCCTATGTACAAACATGCACATGTTGAACAGCAAGCTATATAAACCATATTTACAGTAGAAGAATCAGAGTTAGCTTTAAACTTGAATACTTGTTTGGTGGTGGGATGTACAAATCTCCTATTGCTGTCTATATGCTGACAAAAATTACATTCACCGCAAGGTATCTGTCTTCTCACACTTTGTTTTCTACCATAACATAATCTCTTTAGAGATTGTTCTTAAAGACAAAATGTGGATGCTGCCCTACAATATTACTAATCTTCGTATCTGCTAATAGGACTTGCCAATTCTTTTTAATTATATTGCAAAAAAATGTCAGTATTGTTGGTATAATGCATCAAAAAGTTGACTCTATCAATATTATTATTATTATTGATGGTCCGCTCATAGTTACCAGTAATAACATTATCCAAAAAAATAAGGTCGAGTTGAACTTCTCCTTAAAACTCTAACTTCTCTGACCATGCCTTCCACTTCTTTAGTCCCATAGTCCCTGTATTTAAATTCTTGTGCAAGTGTAGTTAGGTTAGAATCAAAAGTGATTTCCTTACTGTTTAACCTCAACATCTTCATACCCTGGCCATTCAATATATTCCTAAACACCCTAAATGGGTGCATACTATCTCTTCTCAACTTTGTATTTGTACGACAGGGTTTCCTGTAAAATCTGGTAGCTATCTTATTATCTTCCATATTAAAGACTTCTACATCTAAAAAATCCATAACCAACTTGGAACATTTAAAGGTAAATTTTAAGAAAGAGGTTGTACTATGTAAATACTCAATAAACTGTGGAATAGCTTCTTCATGTCCTGTCCATAGGTTCATAGGTTCATAGGTAGGTACTAGGCTATCAGCCTGAAGGCATTTATAAGCCTAGCCAGAATGTGTTAGCTTTCGCTGCCCCCCTTAGACTAGTTCCCTGTGCCTCTATCCAGCAGAGCCATTGAAGTGAGCCCCGGGGTAAACTTTCTGTTTCCCATCCACTTGTCAAGGTTCCTCCTGAAGAAGGGTTAGCGAGGAGCTCTGCCTAATGTAGATTCTAATATTGTTCCAGAGCATGGGAAGTCTCTGGGACAGGAATCTATCCCTCCAGCAAGTCCTATTTATTGTTGTGGTGAGGTTTAGATCCCTAGAGCATGTGGCTCGAGGGGATATGGTTTTCTTTAGGTGGAGTATGTCCATCAATTCTGGGTTGGACATGGCCTTGTATGTCAGGCAGAGATCACCTCTGAGTAGGCAGTATGCAACTGAGTACAGCTGGAGTTTCTTCAGTCGAGCTGCATAGGGCATCTGTTTGAGGCCAGTGATCCTCTTGGTGAGGTACGTCTGTGGTCTTTCCAGCTGTTGCAGGTGTCTTGTAAGGTACATCCCAAATGGGGTGTTGTACTCTATGATGGGTCTGATGAGTGATGCATAGAGGAGCATAATGACCTCTTTTTATCTGGATGCAAACCCTTTTGTGATTAGGTGGGCCACATAGAAGGATTTTCTAACTACTTTGGCAATGTGATTATCAAAGGAGAGGTTGCTATCTACTTGGGTCCCCAGATCTCTTATTACGTCTTCCGTATTTAGGGGGCTACCACCTATGTTGTAGTTTGTGGGTACTTTGCTTTTTCCAAAGGGGATGACTATGCACTTTTTGACATTTAGCTTGAGGCCATGGTTTTGACACCAGATATCTGTCTCAGTGAGACACAAATCTCTTAAAAAATGTAATGTATTCAGAAAATCTGTCACCTTTTAGAACATATGTCTCTTCCCAATGCAACATAATTAAATTTGCATAACTATTAGCACAGAGTGTGCCCATGGCAACACCCGGTTTCTGCCAATAATAGACTCCATTAAATAAGAACACATTATATCCTAAAATCAGATTTACAAAGGAACATATCAAAACAATCTTCTCATCACTAAATTTGCTATGCTCCTTCAAATAGATATGTAGGAACCTAAGACCTTCATCATTAGGTATAGATGTCAAAAGAGACTGTACATCCAGAGTCAAAAAATACACATTCTCCATATCATGACATTGCTCTATGCATAAAAATAGCTCCATTAAAAACTGTTTAGTATACCTAAGAATGGTTGTGGAAGAATCCACCAACCTCCTCAGTTCTTTCTCAACATTAATAGAAAGTGACTCAGTCACCCACCCCCTACCCGAGACAATAGGTCTCATATGGGGTCTACTCATATCTTTATGTAGGTTGGATAAACCATTCACTGTGGGTACTAAAGGCATATTCGCTCTAAAGTAATTAAACAAGTCTAAAGTAGTCATACATGCTTCCAAATAACCTTTTAAAACTTTGTGCACATCATCAAAAAGTTCATAAACTTTTTGAACATCAATAACTTCATATACATTGTCAATATTGAGCATTTCCTGCATTAATATCAGATAAAAATCCCTATTTAAAACAACTAAAGATCCACCCTTGTCAGCAGGGCAGAAAACAATACTTTCATCTGCTTATAAATCACATGAAGCTTGCCATTTAGATTTGTTTAAATTATGAAATCTTGAATGCAGAGACATTTAGAAAAAACTGTCTAACATCATTCTCACACATACAGCAAAAACTTTCAAGGACTGAATCAAAAGCAAGTACAAAACATCTTGGCTTTTTATACAAACATTGATTAGTCTGATTTGAAAACAAAGTTTTTAGCATAACATTCCTAGCAAATAATTTAAAGTCTAACACAATGTCCATTAAAACCATACCAGTGGCAAGAATAAACATTAAACTTTTTTGTAATAGTGAAAGCTCTGCTTCAGTTAATATTCTAGATGACAAGTTATAAACTAACTGTTCAGTTGTAGCTGCCACATCTTCTTTATCATTTGATGTTTAGTCATATCCAACCCTGAATGTTGCAATTGCCATTTCCTGGCTTGACTGCATGAGTGACGCTGTGCTGGAGAGTCCATCTTCTTGATGGGAAGAAGCAGAGATGGAAAATCCATATTAGAACCCTTCTGCACTGGTATTTTTCTTCTAACAGCAGGTAATCCTTGATCTGATGACATGCAAGGTATGACTTGACTAAGTCCTGCTAATGCAGTAACTTCTGACACCATCGAAGCACCAGCTGCACCAATAGAATCTGGAGCTGGTATACTTGCAACGGAGTCAGCCAATCGCTGTTCACCTAAGGAAACAGTGGCTCCAGATTAAATTTTGGAAGTCACCTTGTCTGATGATGTCATAGCCTGAGCCCGTGGCCATGAGAAAACATGCCCATTCCTAAAATCACAAACATCTCTGTCAAGTTTCTTCTTTTTATGGCTAATAATCGATTTTGAAAAACTAAGATTTTTATCCGTCAGTTCATCCATAGATTTAAAATATATATCTCTGGGGGCAATGCCTGACAGCTTTTGCTGTCTCTTATTAATATTACAAACAAGTGAACGCTCCATGGGTGTAAAATAATTAATCAATAGTTTAATATAATTGAAACTAAGCTCCAAGTTCAGTTGTCACCAATCTTTCAACAAATCTATAAAGATATCCCCATAAGTGGGCATTCTAAGTACACGAAGGACCCGGGGAACTACTTTGAGGTACAAACAGACTTCAGAATGAAGACGTTGACACTGATAGCATTTTAATTTAAACAAGTCATTTTCTAACAACTTAAACTCATTGTTGAACAGTTCTTTATCAAAATTCAAACCTTCATCTTCTGTATTCTCTGTATCTATAGCACAGTTCAATAGTGGGTTGCGCTGAATAGTAATCAGTCTGTCTAAATGATCTGAACTTACTGATTCACTCCTTGGTGTAAAGTCCAATTCATCATTATATCCTTCTGCCATGGTCCACAGGTATACCAACAAACAAAACAGTACAAGAACAGCGAAAAGGTAATCCATTGTGGATAGGTCTGTAAAATACCAAAACCAGAAATCCAAAAATACTTCTCAAGACCAACCATGACAGCAAGCAGAAGTAAAAAACACAGTTTTATTTAAATGGTGAGTGCTTTCATGCCCGACTGAGCAACTTCTTCAGACCAATATAAAACAGTTAAAAACCAACAGCTCTTATACAGTCATTGCATCGAATAAAATCAGTCACATGTTTAATTACCTCTGAAGCTACTTGAATAAATAACGAGCTTTGAGAATTGGTTTTAAATGTACATAACCTTTAACCCTGGACTTAAGTGCAAAAACAGTATAAAGGCATACTTAACCACATCCCTGATACTAGTTAACTTAAAAAATGCCATCATGTTAACTAACCTTGCACAGCGTTATTTTGTTCACAATAGCCCCCCTGCCCAGTTTATTGGCAGCTAGAACTATAAAGGTTGTATGGTAAAATACTGTACTATACAGAGGTGCATGAAAATATGCTAGTGGTGTAGTTGAATACAAGTGAAATTTATTGTGATTTATTTTCTTTTTTTCTTGTGTAATGTACATATCATTAGAAAGTATTGCTGCTGTACAGAGAAATAGATATAATTATGTATATATTTTACAAAAATAAAAATATGAAAAAAATAATAATGCCACACATTTATGTACTATAAGCCTGCAAAGTATAAGGAGCTGTAATAGAATGTCTACGTTTGAGTGTCTTCAGGTGAAAAGCAGATGGGTAGATGATTACTTTCTATATAATTTTTAATTCAGGCACTTTCACTCATAAGGCAATCGGAATAGCATTCATGGAGTCCATAACATTTTCTTGACTCATCAAAGCTCATGTCATTGTAGCTTGGCTATAACATAAGTGTGAGCTCAAATACACATCATATAAAAAGTGCGTTCTGAAGGGGGTGATGTCCCACAGATGATACAAAATATATAGTACAGGTGAGATAATAAGAGTTGCACACATTCTGCGGTGCCTTCTGTGGCAGCCAGCAGCATTCTTATCTCATTCTCCCCATGTTGGAAGACAAAAAGGACATACCAGCCATCACACACAGGTGTGACTAAGATACAGACAACAGTGCAAAGGTACAGCTCCACACATGGCTGCAATGAAGCAGATGTATGAGATGTGCCCACATCCTGTGACATTAGCTACACTACCAAATGTACATGCAATGAACCTAAAGCCTGATATAGTGTTCACAGTCTGTAAAATTAGCTACTTTACCACATGAATGTATAATAAAGAAGAAGCCTGAGATGTCATCCCCATGTTGAAACATAAGCTGTAATCCCAGATCTATATCATGTTATTGAAAAATAAAAATGTCAAGCGGCGTGTCGAGGGTCCATTTATGAGATCGCAGTACAGTGAAGACTGGGATATTTGCCCTTTCCTCACTGTAGTGCGATCTCCGAGTTGGAATATATATTTAGCAGGGGGTGTGGGGGTTGCAGCCCTCCACAATACCGAATTCGAGTTTCGGCATTTTCCGTCTTGTGAGCATTCAATATTTTGTGTCTTTGATGTTATGATATAGACACGTAATCCCACATACATTTGAAATGATCCATAAGTGTGGAATGGTGCCCACAACCCTATATCTGCAAAGAAAGATACCTGCTGCTCTCCTACTTTGGACACAGTAGAAGATACTTCATGGGTTCTGTTCAAGCAACTTTATTTTATACAAACACATCATGATAGAAGTTTACTGACTTTATCTTAAGTAACTTATATACAAACTAACTACTGCAATTATACATGCTCACTCTCTGGCTGCACTCTCAAAATGGCACTGGGAATAGCACGTGCCTGGTATTTATATGTGCACTCTCAGTCCTTAATATGTTTCTTAAAGACACAGCGTATACACTCTGATCTACATCCTCCCTCTTTGAGAAATAGATCATGCAACATTATGAATCTATTTGACATGCAGATATCACAGTTCTTTATCATGCATTTATACAAGACTAGGTACATATATACACAGTTAAGTCCATGTTGCTGCATATTTCATACTGGGCCTGGATATTCTACCATATCATGTGACATAAAACTGGGAACTGGTTTAAGCAACTGGAGCTGTCTCTACAAAACGTTCAACTTTGGAAGTATTTAGAATATCTACATGAATGGAATCAGAGGTTGGAACATACTCTGGGATGGGAACAATGTTTGCTTCGCTCTGAGATTTAGAGTTTGTATCACAGAAATAATGCTGTGATGATGATTCTGGTAGAGGAAGAAGATGTCTGTGATTTCTCCTGTACTCCACACCTTCAGATTCTACAAGGTAGGCTCCCAGCTCTCTACCTATACCTGTAACTTGAATAATCCAGTCAAAGCATTTCACCATTTATATTCTCACTGTCTCTCCTTCCCTCAGTGGATGAAGAAATCTGCTCGACTTATCATAACTGCACATCTGGATAGAACGCTTCTTGAGTAATTGAGCCTTGATAGTTTTATTGTTCTTAGCTTTAGGCTTCAATAAACTGGAACTAATAGGTAAAGTAGTTCTGGTTTGCATGGATAGAAGTCTTTGAGCAGGTGACCCAAGAATATTGTAACGGAGTATGTTGCTGAGAGCAAGCAAATTCAAAATTACATCGGTATCATCACGCTTTGACCTTTCAAGTAATTGCTTTGCACTCTGTACTGCATGTTCAGCTAGACCATTTGACTGTGGATATTCAGGACTGCTAGTAACGTACAAAGTCCCATTCTTTTGCAAATTTCTGAAACAACTGACTAGTACATTGAGTATCATTGTTAGAAATAACCTTGTATGGACAACCATGGAATGGTGCTAGTACAACAGTTGCTGCTGCTCCATAGATGTTTGCAAATTATATGTCCACAAATTTTAGTGTGCTTTTGCCTTTATAATCAGAAATAACTATGTATTTTCCTTCACTCCTGATGACAGTGAATCATTACCTGTTTTCACAGACCATCATTTATTTCTCATTATACATCCTTTGGACTGTACCTCTTCATTTGTATGTCATTATACTGTCATTCGTCTGCCCTATTCCCATACCTTATTGCTCATTACCTTTTGCATTAGTGGGTTCTGTGAATTGTTACAATGTTGCTAGTGCTCAGTTTCTGCACCATAGCATACTGCATACTATTCATTTTGACTATGAATGTCAATTTATTAAATTCATTAAGGATGACCTTCCACTTATGTATCAATACTGCTTGCACCCTCTACTCCTCTGGTTTCTAGATATTTTAAAATTCCTCCCATCAACAGTGTTTCCATTATTTTTCCTATGGCTAAGGTCAAACTGAGCAGTTAATTGTTTCATAGATTCCTGTAAACTGGAATCATGTCTGCATTCTCTAGTCTCCAGAAACCTTACCTTTCGTCAATGGGTTGTTTAAGAAGTAAGCTAGTGGTATGGCTATTTTTCCCTTCATTTCTGTAGGACATTTAGGGTGAATTTCCTTTATTATTTTGTACTCCATTATGTTCCATGCCTTTTTCCTGGACTCCTTCATCTGTAAAAAACTGGAATCAAGCCCTAATCCTGGGCACATATATTACTTTGGTTTGGGAACTATCCTCCTTCTTGAACAGTGAGGACAAGTATGTATTTAAAAGCCTTCATTATCTTTTTCTTCCAACACCCAATATGTTTTGATAACTTTTCCTAACCATTCACTTTTCTTTAATCTGCATAAACAGTTTTATCTTCTATGGCACAACTGTGTATACTTTTCTCAGTTCAGCACCTTTGCTTTTCTGATTATTCTCCCTACTTCTTTCTCCTTTAACTGATATAATTTTCTGTCTTACTCCAATACTTTTCAACTGTCCCTGATTTTCAGAGACATCCTTGATTTTGGCTCATAATTTTGATCTGGCCTCCTACAATCAGTAATGCTTTCTGAAAAAAAGTTGAGAGATTCTAATCAACAAATAATGATATTCATTATGGTTGAAGACTTTTTTTCATTTCAAAAAATGCATGTTAATTCACACACTCTTATTAAATCAACTTTCTAAATCAATGGCAGCAATATTTAAAGCATCCCTGATTTGGGTCCCTCATCCCTAACAGTTTTAGGCTATAACCTGATTCTGTTGATAAGAGGTTGAGCGTTGTACTTACTCTCCTACATATCTGTTGAATACCTACCTGCTATATTTTCCTTACTCTTTAATTTCATTTTATTGAAGAATCACACTGACCTTTTTTCCTCTTTTCTGATTTTCATATTTGTTCCACACAAAACATGTTCCTTGGGTTGCTGTTATGCCACAGTACTTTCAGACAGCTATTAGGCTCTTGTACAAGAACCTATCTGAAGAACTGCCCCATTTTGTCAGAGTCTCACATCCCAAACTCTAGAAGATTCACTTTCATTGCCTGGATTATAGAGATAAAATGATGATGATCACACAGATGATTGGCTACTATATGGCTGCCCATCTCCATATATAATGAGGGTATCTTTCCATCAACATTTGAAAACGCAATCTTAATTCTACATTAATTATCTTGAAGTATGCAACACCAGTACAAGCAGTCTCAAACAATAGTTTTGATATACGCAAAACCCTAAGGAATATTCCAATCAGTGTGTGTGTGTGTGTGTGTGTGTGTGTGTGTGTGTGTGTGTGTGTGTGTGTGTGTGTGTGTGTGGTATAATCTAAAGATTCACTTTCATTGGCTAGATTCTGAAGATAAAATTATAGTAATCATAGAGATCACTTGCTACCATATGGCTGCCCACTTCCATATGTAATGAGATAATCTCTCCCTCAGCATTTGATAAGACAAGTTTAAATCCACATTAATTATTTTAAAGTATGCAATAGCAGTATGAGCAGTCTCAAACGATAGTCTTGATTTATACAAGTCTCTAAAAGTACAATCATAAAAAAGGAATATTTTAATTATTTTAATTACTGTGTGTATATCTATAGTACAAGTTAGTACACTACATACAGACCGCTTAATTGAAAATGCTAAGGTGTATATTAACTCATTGCTACAGAGTATAAGATAAAGATAAAAACATGCATGCCGAGTTACAATAGAGCTTTAAAAATCTGAAGACAAACTTGTTAAATGTGTTTCTTGCATCAAAAGTATGTTTAACAACCTTTTGTTAAGCATACCTCATCACTGTTAAGCTTCAGTCTTGTACTACAGCATTATCATCAGTCAGTAACCACCACAGTACAACATCACAATGTGCAAACAACTTTATCAGCTGTTAAGCACTTCAGCCAACTGGCTAAATGAACTGCTTAACAGCTTTTAAAGCTGTTTGCACCTCTTGGTGCTCTTATGTTTTTGGCTGTTCTTTGTGCTGCACTTGTAAGTATGCTGCAGCTTATTGCTTCTATACTTTTTTGTCCAACTTCTGTAGTACAGCAGTTAAAGATACATACACCACAAAGAATTATGATCTTATCACTCTGAACATAATCCAGTTATGTATTCTTGACATGGTTGTCAAGATTTCCCTTCTTGAGTTTTGCTTCTGAGGTATAATTCTTGGGCTCCCTTGGTCCAGCACATAAGAAGGTGGTTATAGGAAACATAGGAATCATAGGAAATTCAAGACTACTGAGTCTTGTGACCATTATGCCTTGTCAGTGCCCACACTACTCTGTACTCCTCTCAATGAGGGCTAGACCTGTCAAGCCCAGAGTGAATTACCCACGTATTATTTGAAAAAAAATAGTATGGCATACTGCTTTACCTGTAGGGGTAGTCTATACCAGAAGTGAGGGGGAGAAAATGAGTAAGATTCTGTCTCTCCACCTTGTTTTTTTTATTCTGCTGAAGCAAGTTTAAAGCCCTTGTTCTGGTATTTGTGAGATTGTTTGATTTGTAAAGGTACAAGAGATCTTGGACTGACTGCTCAAAATGCAAGAACTAGGTCTCCAATGAGGAGCATGTAAAACACAGAAAAGCATAACAGTGATTCTAGTATACTCTGGTAGCTTATGGATTTTTAAGCCAGCGATCCTCTTTGTTAGAAACCTCTGAGGTCTTTCCGATATATCTGGTGCAGGACATCCCAAGGTGGTCCCAGCACTGAGCCTTAGAGACACCACTCATCACCTTCATATCCTGTGATGAGGCCCCTGCCACCTGAACCATGTAAGCCCTGTCTTTTAGCCAATTTGCTATCCATCTTGCCACAAAGGGCTCTATATGTAATGCATTTATAGGTTCATAGGTTCATAGGATGGTACTAGGCTATCGGCCCTAGGGCCTATACAAGCCTAGCCATAACAATTCCCTGGATATTTCTTCCCACAATATTTACTTCCCTGGACCCCTGTCTAGCAGGGTGACTGACATGATCCCCAGGGTGAATTTCCTATCTCCCATCCAATTGTCAAGGTTCCTTTAGAAGAGGGTTAAGGAGGCACTCTGCTTGACATGTATGGGCAGTCTATTCCAGAGTATGGGGAGTCTCTGGGTCAGGAACCTATCCCTCCAGCATGTTTTGTTCATTGTGATGACAAGGTTTAGATCCCTGGAGCATGTGGCTCGGAGGGATTGGGATTTCTTTAAGTGGAGCATGTCCAACAGCTCAGGGTTTGGCATGGTCTTGTATGTTAAGCAGAGATCGCCTCTGAGTAGACGATATGCCACAGAGTATAGCTGGAGTTTTTTTAGATGGTCAGCATAGGGCATCTGCTTTAGGCCTGTGATTCTTTTAGTGAGGTATTTCTGTGGCCTTTCCAGCTGTTGCAGATGTCTTGTGAGGTACATACCAAATGGGGCATTGTACTCTATAATGGGTCTAATGAGGGATGAGTACATTGGGACAATGACCTCCTTTTTTCTGGATGAAAAGCCCTTAGTGATGAGGTGAGCCATGTAGAAGGATTTCCTGACTGTTGTGGCTATGTGGTTATTGAATTTGAGACCACTGTCCACCTGTGTCCCTAAGTCTCTCATCACACTTTCAGTGTTTAGTGTACTGCCACCTATGTGGTAATTCATGGGTACATGGTTTTTCCCAAAGGGGATAACTATACATTTCTTGGCATTACGTTTGAGCTCATGGATCTGGCACCAAGCATCTGTTTCTGTAATGTCCTTTTGTAGAATATCCACATCATTTTGGGATTCAATAAATGCTCCAAGTTTGCAGTCATCTGCGAAATTTGTTAGCCAGAGTCCCTTAGTGTTGGCCTGTACTTCAGAGAAGTAGATGCCAAACAAGAGCGGTCCCAGGACTGAACCCTGAGGTACTCCACTTGTCACTTGTCTGGAGCTGGATTTGGAGTCGGCTACTTTTACAGTCTGGGTTCTGTCAGTAAGCCAGCTGGCAGCTCATCGAGTGACGTAGGGATTTATGCCCAGCTTAGTAAGTTTATCTATGATTCCAGAGTGGGGGATGCTGTCAAAGGCCTTGGTGAGGTCCAGATAGGCTGTATGGACCACCTTTACTTTATTAATTATGCTAGTAGGCACAATAGAGTCAAATGCCTTGGCCAAATAAAGGAAGATTGTCTGTATACTGTGACCTCTATGAAAAGACCATGTTACATTATCTAAGAAGTTGACCATGATTATTAGACAGAATCTACCTTTAACAAAGGTAAATTTTTGCAGATCTATCCTGATGAGATTTTTAATGACTGTTAATCAAGTCTGTTATAAAGTGTTCCATGGCCCTACAAATGAGACTAATCAGGCTGATGAGCCTATAGTTTCCAGGGAGTAGCAGGACGACCTGTATGGAGCAGCATCACCAGTACTGTACGCTATACTTCTGGGACTAAGCCTACTTATGGAGAGGGTCTACCAGGAAATGTTCAGCAGCCCAGTATGTTATCTGGTCTCCTGGAGAAAGTGTTCTTAGTCTTAGACATAATTTTCAGTGCATGTTCATTAGTGATGATGGTGTCTTTGAGAGATGTGTTGATTGCAAAGCTTTGGATAGTCATCCTAGGGTTGAAATTTGCACTAAATTATTTGCTAGTATATCGCCAAAGCCCACTAGGTCTGAATATGTCTGGTATTCATAGGCCAGTGCATCTCAAATATGTCATGGTTATTTGTGAGTAGCACCACTAGATGTATATGCAAATAAGCTTAGTGTGGGTTATTTGCATTGACAAAGCAACAGTAAAGCTATTTTACAAGCATGTCCATTTAAGACTGTGAAGACTGGTACAGATGGGTGAAGGCTGCCAGCCTAGTCAAATAGAATTTAATGCATAATTCTGGCATTTGTAAATATAAATGTAAAATACAGGCTTTTGTCTTAAATGTAAAGAAGTGCTGTTTCAACAATGTGGCAACATTGCCATCTGCTGTAAAGAAAACTAAGACAAACATTTCAAATTTTCTTTGAAATTAAAATTATGTTTTGTATGTCCTTTGAAGTTAGAATTTGGAGTCAATGAGTCTGGAGTAAGCATCCTGTCTATTGTTTTAAGGCTAAAGTTAATGACCAGAATTTACATGTGGAATGTTCTTTATTGATCTAAGTGTAAAATAATGTAAATGCAGTTTCAGTGTAGCCTGGGAACCAGGAATGTGTAAACAAATGATGCAATGTTTTAGCAGAACTGCAGTTTCAATTTAAACAGTGAGAACCAGAAATTATTAAGCATTTTTGTCTTGATATCCATCCTCAGCACTGCTTGTTGTCTTCAGTAAGTTATCTTAGAAGTGTGTTTTCTTATAGAAATAGCTAGGACTATAAAGGTTAGACTAAGTGTTTTTCTGTTATGTCAGAACTGTACTACTGATTTATTTTATTTTATTTTAAGTTTCTGTGTGATCTCTGAACTCTTGAATGGCACTGTGGTGTAGCAGTAATGTCTTGTGTTTTTAGTATTTATTATTAAATATTTTAAAAATCTTTTACCTGTGGCTTGCTTGTGTAGTGATAAGTTAAGCTTTAGAGTACATTGCATATTTATAGAGTTTATTGTACAAGGCCACTCTAATAAGCCTTGTCTGATTAGTCACACTTACCAATTGGGTAATAATATTGCACAGTAAAATTGGACACCCTTTTATGGGCCTTTGGGTAGCTGATAAATATTATCTGGTGGTAGCAGTAATTACTACCATATAGTCTGGGTAAAGGGGCACAGCTGGAGAATCTGTGTCAGCCTTTCCCAGGAGTGTCTGTGAAGTTGTATAAATACTTATCTCAAAGTGTGTGTGTGTGTGTGTGTGTGTGTGTGTGTGTGTGTGTGTGTGTGTGTGTGTGTGTGTGTGTGTGTGTGTGTGTGTGTGTGTGTGTGTGTGTGTGTGTGTGTGTGTGTGTCAGCTACTTGGGCAGGGACATGAAGCACTGGTTGGACAGAGAGGGTACTGGAAGTTAGCTTGCCAGCTAGGCTGAGATCTGGACCCTATAGCTGTGCCAGTGGGGAGTCTTATTGGGGACCTGAAGAGCAAGGGAGCAACAGCCCCAGACTGACTGTGATCTCTGTGTGCACTTAAGGGAAATTGTACTTTGTTATCCTTTCCTCATATCTGGGATGTCCTCTCTGGTGTTAGTGGTGAGGATTCAGACTCCTTGATTGCTGGGCCAGGGCGCGGGCGTCACAAAGACAAAAGTGTAAAGTATGCAAAAGTCAGTGTGAATTAATTTGCAAAAGCCTGAAGCTTCGTATTATTTTGTATGCTTTACATTAGATCAGCTGAGTGTGCCTAAACGCAGTCATGCTTGAAGGAAATAAAGCAAGCAGCAGACTTCACAGTGCATATAATCAAAAATGTAAAAAATAAAGAGGGTTTATAATGTTTTATACGGGGTTATGCTTATGTGGACACCCTGGTGGGTTTATTAAAGAATAGAAAGGAGGAGAGAGGAAAGAGTGAAAAAGGGGAGACAAACAAAGAAGGAAAAACAGAAGGAAATCATCAAGAGGGTTTATATTTGAGGAGTTGGGAAAGGTACTATGTTCTTGTCGAGGGATGGACCCCCCCTCCCTGTTTTTATAAATAGTTTTTATATGAGAGGGTAGTATAGGTGGGAAATAGGTAAAAGAAGGTAATGGACAAAGGATAAGGGGAGAAGGGCAGATGAAGAGATGGTGCAGGAATCTCCAGCCCACAGATCTTCAAACACTTCCACTGCCTGATAGTGGTACAGTGGAAGACTCTGGTGTTGAGGGGGTAGGGTCCTGTGTTGGTGCAGTGTTTGACACCAACTGGGAGAGTGTGTCTTCAATATATTGAAGATAGGCTTCAGCAAGCTGACTCCACCTGTCAACTACTGCTCCAGTACATCCTCTACCAAATTCCAAAGCACCCTTTTGGTGAGGCTTTCCAGGTTACCACATCAGGGGTGCTTGTAGGACCAATGCCACAGCCCTAACACTGTGAGAATGTCCCTGGATGAGCAGAGGGTGCGTGCTCCCTAACCTGGGTGGTATGCTGTTCCTGAGGGATTGAACCTGTAACAAAATAAAATCAATGAGACAGAAACAAAATAATAATGGAGAAAGGGAAGTAAATGCATATAATAATGTCTTTTGCTCAGCACATTCACTTCACATTATCTTTCACTAACTATAGTGTGAATGCTTTCTGAAATTTGAACTCAAATCTATTATCCTTAGTTTTGTATAATTATTATTAGCAATCCTTGTAATTACCTAATTTGTCTGTTTTTGAAGTTTAGTTTTTGTATAAATTTGTATTAGTTTTTGTATAATTATTAGTTGAAGTCTTCTGTATGTACCTAGTTTGTCTGTTTTTGGAGCTTTTCTCCCCAGGACTCCATTGAAAATGGGTTCTTTTTGGCCCAATGGACTATCCTGGTAAACCAACTGCAAATAAAAATAAAATAAATAATAAATAAATAAATACTGTGGGAAGGAATAGCCAGGGAATTGTTATGGCTAGGCTTGTATAGGCCCTAGGGCCAATAGCCTAGTACCAACTTATGAACCTATGAGATACATAACTAAATAAAAACAGATGAAAAAGGCGGACAAAATAAAAAATAGACAATAAATCCACATATCTTGTCACGTCATTTCATATCTTAAAACAATTTTACACTGTAATTACATCTTTATTGAAGTAACATTTGTTTGAAGTGTAATAGTTTCATTGCAGTTATTTCATCTACAGTGCTGTAAAATATTTCCTTATGACCATTAAAGAAAACAATTTTAGACAGTGTATAGGAGTTATACACTGAAATATTTCTCACTCTTGTTTACACAAATGTAATGATTTCACTTCACTTGTTTAAGCTAAGTGGTGTAAACTTTTTTATGCACATTGCAGAATAGTTTAAGACATAATAATGGACTTCTGTACCGATATATGAAGTTCGTAGTAATAAAAACGAACGAAAGTGCTCAGCAATCAGCTCCTGTCTCCAGTGCTTGTTTCCTGTAGTACCCCCCTTGGGGATGATTTTGTTTTTTGAAGTTTTTTCTGCTTATATATATAAATATATATATATATATATATATATATACATATATATATATATATATATACATATATATATATATACATATATATATGGATTCATTTCATAACACTGAAAGCTTAAAACACTGAAACTCAAAACACTGAAACCAAAACACTGAAACTTCAAAATCTTGAAAACTCAAAACACTGAAAACACATATCATACATATACTGAGTTTAAACAACATAAATCATAGCACTTTCCAGCAAGTGTAAGCAGGGTGACAAGCCCCCCTGCACACTCCATGTGGGGAGGGAAGCCCCCCTGCACACCCCATGGGGGGGCAAGCCCCCCTGCACACCCCATGTGGGGGGCTGTGCCCAACACACCCCCAGCTACTTATATATATCAACTCCAAGATTGCACTTCACTACACTAAGTGCAATCTTGGAGTTGATATATTTAAGTAGCAGGGGGTGTGGGTGCAGGTGGGCTTGCTCCCCTGCTTACACTTGGTGGAAAGTGCTATGATTTATGTTGTTTAAACTCAGTATATGTATGATATGGGTTTTCAGTGTTTTGAGTGTCAGTGTTTTGAGTTTTTCAATGTTTTGAAGTTTCAGTGTTTTGGTCTTCTGTATTATGAAGTTTTCTCATTTTTAGTGTTTTGAGCTTTCAGTGTTATGAAGTAGTAAATCCATATATATATATATATATATATATATATATATATATATATATACATATACACACACACACACACACACACACACACACGCACACACACACGCACACACGCACACACACACACACACACACACACACACACACACACACACTCACGTACAGATGGTCTATCTATATAGATATACAACAGTAATAAAATGACTTAAACAAGTAGTAACATATGGGACTTTCTACCTACCAGTGGATTCAGCCAGCCTGGCTGCTCTTCTTCCCTGCTGACTCTTATTGTACTTTGTTTCTTCCTCAGCTACAAATAGAAGACATTAAAGAATTCTTGTTTACCTTTAGTTCAAATTGTTTTTATTTATATCAGGCAATACATTCACTGTAGTTCTTACTTATTTTTTTTTGGGGGGGTAGGGCTTATACATGCATACCTGTATGATAATAGTGTACCAATATTTCCTGTCATGCAAGAGGAAAAATAAATGTATGCATTGTTGGTAGAAAGTTTTCAAAATACTATGTTATGCATGTAACAGTGTATTCAGTACTCAACAGAATAGAAATGCAGCAATGCATGGGAGTTTGCATGTCCTTTGCTGTGCAATGTGTCTGATTTCATACATAATGCAGAAGTAAAGCAAATACTCATTTCTCAGTAAAGTTTGTACTTGTCATTCACTTAGCACAACAACCTCCACCTCCCTCCCCCAGCTCTCTAACTGATACTTCAATCATCTTATACATGCAGTTGCAATACTTTTGAACAAACAACTGTGTTAAGCAACTGTTAAGAAATATTTCTGAGGCCTACATAAAATTGGCTTCATGTAATCTCTATGTAGTAAGTCAGTTTATGCAATAGTAATAAATTAAATTAGAATGTGTAATTGCAAATGTTTTTTTTTGTTCATTCTTTATAAATACATGAACACCTACTTCTTGTAATCTAGCACATGCATTAGGTCTTTGACATATTATTATTTTGGTAAACATATGCCACATTTGGCACAAAACAATTTTTTTTTAATATTTAGCAATAAATACATTGTAACATAAACAATTATTTGAAAACAAAATAAAAAAAAATATTTTCCACTTGTGAATATAATGACCACTGGGCAACTTACCATACAGGAAGAGGCAGTACAGTGAGCTAGTGCATGCAATATTGGAATCATGTTCAATGCCAGGATGCTGGGCAGAGACTTTGGTGATGTACCCCCATGCATCACACACTACCTGCCAGTTAATGGAATGGCAGCCCTTCCTACTGCAGTAACATTCACCCTGTTTACCAGATGAGACCCAAATTGCAGCAAGGGTGTAATCTATTGCATCGAGTACCTCAGGGAAACTAGCCACCCCATAAATGGCATGCATAGTCCTGGCTTGGTCCTGAGATGACACCAAGAAATAGATGCACTGATCCACAAATGCCAAGAGTACATCCAGGAACTGCTGAAGTATCTCCAAGGCAGATGCCTGTGAGATCCCAAACGTGTCCCCAGTCTGTCTCTGGAGGGTCTCTGTGGCAAGTACAGCAAGGGCTATATATAACCTAATGTCCACAGGGTTAGGAAGTCTGGACATTCCTCAAGCAACCCTATGGGGTTCAAACATACCCACTAAGACCCTTTTAATGTCCTTGTCCACTCTGAACCTATCAAAGATTTCCTGATTGTCAAAGTTCAAATGCATTATCCTTCGTTTATATTTTTGCCTTCTCAGATGGCAATCATAACTGGGCACAAGAAGTTTTGTCCCAGTCAAGACAAGCAACTCACATCTGGAAATAGCAAAACATGCAGCAAGTAATGACAGCATTAGTACAAATTGCAACTCAGATAGATTTGGTGAGACTTCCCTTTATATAATGTATCTGAGGACAGCAAAAACAAGTACAAAAATTTCACTTTGAATTGCAAATGGTGTAAAAATTCCTTCATTAGCATCTGCTGAGTTACATCATTCCTCATTCACATCTCATTATTAATATTTGCATAGGCTCATTCGAGGTCATCCCACATTTGTGTAAATGGCTTCTATGAATCACAGCTCTGCTACACTCATTCACAGAAACTGCAGATAGTCTAAACACATTTGCGTAAATGACTATGAATACCCCTCTAGGTTTTACCTTTTAATGTGAGTTCTGTATATTGTAAAATGTTAGTTCTTAGTTTCCTAGGAAGAAGAATTTTGTCATTATCCTTGGGGGTCTGTTTCAGTCTACCAAATTAACATATGACTGAAACTGAAAAAATGAGATGACAACACCAAAATGGCACAACAACGAACATTCACAAACCCAAAACTCAAGACATCAAAAAAAAAAAAAAACAGATGCAGATGTTACACATAATTTTTTTTTGGAACCTCGTATCTTTTGAATGTATATTGTGGTACAGAGAGGACTGGGAAATTCACCTTTTTCTCCACTGTAGTGTGATCTCAGGGCTGGTATATATAATTTTCAGGGGGTGTGGGGGGGTGGCCCCCATGCAAAAACATAGAAAAAGCTTGTTGTGAAGCTAAACAGAACACTACAGTCATCATTTCACGGAATGATTATCATCTGGAAAATACTCCATGTTTGCCACAGAAGTTTCTGTAAATCACAGTGTAGTTTAAAGGGAAAGATTTCTCCTGTAATGGACTGAATGTGTTTGCTTCGGTCTTGTAAGTTTCGATTTTGTGAACGTTTGCTGTTCTTCAGTTTTGATGTTGTCGTCTCATTCTTTTCAGTTTCAGTCATATGTTAATTCAGTAAAACGACATAAACCCATCCTTGGCTGCAGATGCCAGCCTGAGTTTATGGGTGCCTTGGTAGATCTAATCATTTTTTTGTTTTTTGAATTCTTAGCAAAATTCCTAATATTTTCTTGACTTAACGTGAGTTTTTAGAACTGTTGTATTCTTTCTTTTTTATTATCGATTTTATTTACGTCATTGAACCACCAGGTTGTTTTTTTTTAATATCCCATTGTATTTTGATTTAGATAGGATAATTCCATATATTTATTTATGAGCCAATAAATAATAATGCAAATATGTTTGCTGAAGTAATTTCTGGGGTGATGTTGTTATAACTGAATTTTGAGACTTTGAATTCTGATATATTAATTTCAGGTAACTAATTTCAGGTAAGACTGTTTGATGGAAAACGTTACTTGTTTATGATTTTACATTACTGAAATAAGAGTTAAGAGTGGAGGTATGTATGAAGATGATAAACTTTTGAAGTAACAGACCAACAATATTTTGTCCTGTTGTTGAGTTAGCAACAATCAGGTCCAGTGAATTTTTTTTGTTAGATCTAAAGATGTCTGTGCATTATTTATGTTACTTATGTAAGTGCTCCAGTCAACTGATTGGTAGTTAAGGTCTCCCAGAATGATGGAGTTATTATTTATGGGGAATTTATCCGTGACATTTAGGAACCTGGTATGAACTTCATTGTCATGGAAGCTGTCCTATAACAGGCAATAAACTAACAGTTGATTTTTATTGTGAGTGGATCCCAGGGAATCTATCTAGATGCAATATGGCCCCTGAAAAATATGGATATGCCACTATAGTTGCTATTGAGTCTGAAAGCATAGTAGCCACTAAATCCAAGGAAAGAGAGAGTGCTTCAGTGATTATACATATATGGAGTGCCTTGAGGTCAATTAGCTTGTTGTACAGGCTTCTTGCATTGAACAGAGCCATCTTAATGTGAACCCTGTTTTGTTACTGATACCCCTGCAACCCTGCAATGTTGGAATGTTCATTAACTGAACTTTACCTAAAAAGCTACTGTGGTGACAGCTAGGGCTTTAGTCAGCTTAGAAACTTTTAAATAAGAAATGCAGACCTTATACCTTGCAAAGGAAGCAGGACCAACAAACATCTTTTTCCATGTTGACACATATTGGATCTCTTTAGATTGTCACCAATTATTTAGCCACTTGTGAATGTGAAACATATTTTCTTAGTACCGAGGCATCACTTGTGGAGAAGGAAAGATTCAACAAACTATCAGAGTCTTGCCTGCATTTATGACATGCATAGAAAGCCCAGACATGTCTCTCTACATCACCCTCACATTTTTTCATCCAGAGTCACTCATCCCCACATGCTCAACTACCCACATTGTAGTTATAGTTGTCTGGAGCAAAGGTTCTAAGAGCCCTTGAGACATCTGAGATCTGGCAGATGAAAGGCAACTTACTATCATCCAGCCTTTGTCCAGCCTAGTGAGGGGAAATGTTTGTGTCTCACTGTGGAGTCACCAATCATTAATACGTTTTTGTTTGCGGAGTGGAGTGGTGTACTGAACTGAGATCCTTTGTCTCAGAGTGGCTCTTAGATAAAGCTGAGTTATTGATGAAATGTTTGATTTTAATTTTTGCAGAGGTTTATTCTGACTTTAGGAGGCTTTGGTGAGAATTTATTTATACCATCAGTATATAACATTATACTGTGTTAAGCTGGAGTGCAGAGTGTGTAGTGTGTTCGTGCAATGCTCACAGTATTTGTTTTTTTGGAGAGTGAAGCTTCCATATCACTTAAACAGTTGAACCTTTCACAAACAAGAGTTATTTGCATTTAGTAAGACTTCATTAGCTGTGAGCAGGATGCAGTTTATGCACTACTTTAGAATACCTAGGCTGACAATGAATGGTAGGCAAGTAGGCTGACCTGTTTTGTTCAGTGTGAAGTAAAACTTCTAAAAGTTGTAGAGCTTAAATAAAACAAAGATTTATGGTCTATTGACATAGTTATTAGGTAAATATGTAATTTGGTTTTAAATGCATCTGTGATAAGCACAGCTTTGAAACCTTGCATTACACTAGTGTTCAGCTTATTCACAGTGGCTGTAGGCAAAGTTGTCCAATACTGTGCCACTCAGGGCTGCTACAATCTATTTTTAGGGTGCTGTGTGGTCTAATCTCCATGTTATGCAGCTACACTGAGTATGCTACACCCGTATGTAGCAATAATCTATTTATTGAAAGGACTTTGGTGATTTTATTATATTAGCAAAAGTTACAACTGAAAGTGCCTGTATCTATGGAGTGCACATTTCAACTCTGCTGTACTAAATGCAGCTCTACACAACATAAATTAAACAGTTGCTACAGTTTATTCCATGCTTGCATGGAGCACTACAGCTCTCAGGTTTTAATTAAAGAAAAAAAAAACAATTTCTTCTTATAAACAGTATCAAACTGCCTGCTACAAATGTAGCAAACAGTTGCTTCAGTTCATATCATGCCTGCACAGAGCACTACATGTCTCATGTTTTACTTAAAATAAAAAAAAACTTCTTATAAAGAGTAGCAAACTGCTTGCAATAAATGCAGCAGACAGTTGTTACAGTTTATACCCTACTGGCATGAATCACTACGGCGCTCATGTTTTGGTAAAAAATATTCTTCTTATAAAGTATAGTAGACTAACAGTTGCCATCTGACTCCACCATATCCATGGTACTGCTTTCTGCCTCCTTCCACCTGAATGATCCTCCCTGTTATTGCTGTTTTATCTCCATCTCACCATTGTTCTCCTATTTGGCCTCTGTCATTTTTGTTCTTCTGTATTACCTCCATTACTGTTGCCTCTGCTTTTCGTCTTTCAGTTACATCCTTCTATTTGCAGCTATCCCATCTCTAGCTTATTCTTTTCCATCCTTGCAATACTTCCTCTTTCTAAATTATCAGGCCATTTTTTGATACATATTTTTCTTTTATCTCTGTCTCCTTTGACCGCTAGATTATCTTCTGTTTTCATAAGATTCTATTCCTCTTACTTGCTTGTATTAGGTTTTGCCTCATGAATGTCTTTTGTATTGTGTGTTTCTTTCTAAATATCAGTCCATGCCCCTTCTCCATACTCTCTTTTGGGTCTTTCTGCATTTTTTGTTGTATTCTGTTTTGCCAACCAGTCTGTCTTAACGCAGTTATATGGCCGTATTAAAGTTGTACCCTACCACTGCATTCTCCTTCCCTCCCATTTTTTTTTTCATTTTTTAAAGAGTGGATAAAGCATCTCCTTATCTTTGTTTGGGACAAATATGTTGCCCATCATCTGTCTCTCTTCCATACTCCTACCCTTTTCCAGACTCACACAAGAGAGGAAATATTCAGTTGAATGTTTTAAAGAATAGCAGTGAAGTAAAAGAGAGTTATAGGCCACATACAGGCCAATAGGAGAATCAGAAATATTAGTTTGAGATAGATCAAATAAGGGAGTAAACATAAAGAATATGAAGACGTGAGAAAAAAAATAAATTTTGGTATTAGCCTGGTTAAGTACAGGAAAAGAGCCAGCAGATGAAAAATAATTCATTTAGTAAAAGCTTAAATAAATAACTGTTAGGTAATGACCTGATAGGGAAAGAGATTTTGCATTTGTTGATATAAAACCTGTTGTTCTACTAACAAAATGAGTCTGAGTAACACCAAAATACTTGACTGCTGCTTTGTGCTCATTATTCTGGTATTGCAGGATTACTATGATTTGTGCAAAAGGATTTAGAATACTTTAATGTGTGGTTATGTTTTTAGAGAACAAAAGAACAAAGCTAAAAATAAAATCAATGACTGTCATTTTAGTTAAGTTATATAAAGATAACTGCTGGGTGGGGTGGGAGCTGTATGTAGAAATTAACTGACCCTCTTATTATTTTCTCATTTTAACAGGTCACTATCTGGCTATGTACGATTAGCGAGTATTTGCAGGATTATTGTAATTTATGTGAAGCAGTGTGTGGAGTACTTTAATGTCTGACTCCAGTTTCCAAGGAACAAAGCTGAAATAGAAGGTATTCTTCACTTTAAACACCCTACACCATTTCTGTGCAGATTTTGTTATGGCTTTGAATGACTGACACAGAGAGAGAGAGAGAGAGGAATGTCCATATGCAGCAAGTGAGCTGCTATCTCTCCTATTTCCCCAATTTATATATATAAATATAACTTTATATATATAAAATCCACTGTTACTAACACACTTTTTTAAAAGCGTTGTACTCCTGTAGTGGGGGTACAGGTGGTGGCAGCCTCACAATGGACATTTTACTTTTTGTCTTTGCACAAAGGTAGTGAAGGGCATCACCAACTTGGGGCAGGCAGGGTTTGCTGCTGCGCATCCTGTGGAATGTGTAAATTACGTTTCAACAAATATAATACATGGCTGTCATTTGTAGCTATATCAGCTATGGGGGAGCACTGTCTGTAGAAATTAACTGGCTCTCTTGTTTTCTCAACTTAAACAGTCATTATCTGGCTTTGCAATATTATGCATTTGGAGCATTACTGTAACTTGTGTGAAGCAACTTGAAATACTGTAATGTGTGGCTACTGTTACCATTGAATAAAGCTGAAATACAATACACAGCCATCATTTTTAGCTATAATTGTTGGATGGGGGTGAGAGCTGTCTATAGAAAATAATTGACCCTCTTCTTCTTTATTCTCATTGTAAACAGTCACTATAAGGCTTTGCAGGGCTGGTATGAGTTTGCAGGATTAATGGGATTTCTGTGAAGAACTTGAAATACTTTAATGTGTGCCTGCTCTTTGCATGTAACTTCACAGAGTTGAAATACATAGCTGTCAGTTTGATCACAATTGCCTGAAGTGCGCACAGTAGTAGATCTAACCTTTTTTAACTTCTCCAAGTCTTTTAGGTTTCTAATACCATGACTGGAATGGACCCCATTCCTAAGTCAAAGTATGATTAAAGTTCATGAAATTAGTACAGTTTCAATATTTGATGTTAGCCAGAAGTGCTCTTTGCAGCACCCACAATGTGCCCAGTATTGATTCTTTCTGCAGTTCATACAGAGTTACATGTACTAGTAACATATCTAAGTGCGACTGTAAATTCTTTTTTATAAGACCCATTGGTCCTACTACTATTGGAACTATCTGGGCATCCTTCTTCCCCACTGCCCTCATTTTGCTTGCAAATCCTGGTAATTTATGTCTTTGCGTCTCTCTGTACTTAAGAAACTGCAATCGCTGGATGTAGCATTTCAATGATCAATGCTACTTTTGTCTTATTTTCATGGACTACTATATCTGGCTTTCTTGCATCTGTTTTTTGAACTGTTGGTAATGGGTGATGCCATGTGATATAAACTTCATCATTTTCTATAATGTTTTGTAGCTTTGTGGCTCATGTTTCCAATGTTTTTCAGCTACTTTAATATTATAATGTTTGTACAATCCCCAATGCAAAAGTCTTGCCACATTATTATCCATGCCTTTAAGTATGCAGTCCTTCTACCATTAGTATGTCACAGCCAGCAAAAACATGTGCTACTGTTTCCAATTCTGTTTTACAAAACCTACATCTGTCTGTTTCTCCCACATATTCAGTGGAGTTTGTAAACCAACATATACTTAGCCCACTATCCTGGGCCTTCAATATTAACCTTTCATCTTTTGGTTTAAATTCACCCCTCCTTAACCATTCCTGCATTTGATCCTGATCAATATGAGGTTGTTCCAAGATTTTTCTATACTTGCAACTATATTTATGCCTTTTCCACATTTCTTGCCTTCACAACTGATGCCTAACCTTATATTCCTTCTTTTGTTTTTCGTTTTTTGGCACATTCAGTTGCTGCCTGATTTTTATCTCCTGGATTGATTTCCATTCCCACATGACATCTATATACATCTGCTAAACTAAGCAGAGAAGTCATCTTAGACTTATTCTCCTCATGTTTTGAAACTTTCCCTATGATTGGGTCTTGTGAGGTCAGCAGATATACATGTAGCCCTACAATTGTAGATCTATACATGTAATCAATTTTGAGGAGGCCCAACATCCTTCAGAACAGGGAATATATAGTCTTGATACACACTGATCTTTTATAAATCATTTGATAACCATGTAGCATCCTTCTTCTTTTCCTGTCCAACTGATCCAGCACCTTTGGGGGCCAGTCAATCACTCCAAAACTGTAAGTTAGGACAGGAAGAGCAAATAGGTTTATAGTTTGGACTTTGTTTATAGATGTCAGCTCTGTTTTCAGTACTAATGTTAGTCTACTAAAATATTCCATACTAAGTTTTATTTGCATTTGTTCATGTTTTATTGTTGATCCTTTATCAATTCCTAAATATTTTTACACTTCCTCTTGCTCAAGTTCTTTTATATCACATTCCTGTCCCAGGCTGATGTTTTCTTGGTGCTGCAGCTTTCCTGCTTTAAAGGTTGCTTTTGCACATTTATCAAGACCAAATTACATTCTTATATCATATGAAAAAGTTTTGACCACTTGCAGTTGTTCTTTCAATTCCTTATTTGATGAACTATACAGTTTTAAATTATCTACAAAAGAATATGAGAAGTCTTTACACGTTGTTGTTTTCTGGGATCTAGATTATAGCCATGACCCAATTTGTCAAGTAGACAGCTTAATGGGTTAAGAGCATGACAAAAGAGCAGTGGTGAAAAAAAACCTGAAATATCCCCCTTTGAATTTTTATCCCTGGAATAATAATTTGTCCTTTATCATGGCTTAACTGCAAAGTGGTTTGCCACTGTTTCATGGTCACTGAAATGTAATTGATCAGCGTAGGGTGTTTCTTATACATTTTAAGCACTCTTTTATCAATAAATGTGGAATACTGTCAAATGCTTTTTTGTAGTCTCTCCATGCCATACTTAGATTATTTCCCATTTTTACAGTTCTCCATTATGACTTTATATAACAACAAATGATACTTTGTTACATATGATTTTCTTTTATTACCCTTTTGTTCTATTGCCATGATTGAGTTTTCTTCTAAATGACTACAAACTATGTCGGCATCAATTTCAGTGTATAGTTTATACATTGTCAGAAGACAAGTCATTGGGCTATAGTTTTTAGGATAGCTCACAGGGTCTGTGATAAGTAGGATTGTTTTTCCTGTTGTTAATCAGGTTGGTGACTGTTTGGGGTACATATATAAATAGTTCTTACTCAAGACCACATCTTCATGTAAAGATGTTAATGCTTTTAGCCAAAACGTAGGTACTGCATCTGGCCTGAGGATTTCTAATTCGGAGGTTTTCTTAACTTTGTTTCAATCTCTCTGGTTGTTACTTCATCCCATTGCTTATTCTGTAGATTTGAGCTCCTTATTCTTTCTTTTACTTCTATCCATTTATCATCTTTATGTTCCACATGATCTTCATAGCTATTTCTCCAAAATGTATCTATTTCTTCTTTTTTGGAAGTGTTTCAACTACTTTTGCCTTGTTTCCCAATTCTCTATAAAACATTTTTGGGTTATCAATAAATTGCTTATTTTGTACATTGTCTTTATATTTATCTGCATATCTTCTAAGGTTTTCTCCCTGTGCAGATATTTTTAATTTATTATTTGCAATAGTGCATGATAGATCCTGATGTGTTCTGATACTGCACATTGCTTTTATCTTGTCTATATTTCTGAGTATTTTTGTTGATCTGTTCCCTCTTCTATACTCTTCTAACAGGGACACTACTTGTAATTGCTTTATAGTTTACTCTGTTCATTAATTCCATGATGGCATTTGATTTCTCCCTGTCTTTTCCCTTACTTCTCTGTGTTTTTGTGGTAAGACTTTATCCGTTATTAATTTAGTTGCACAGTAATATATCCTATTTACTTCTGATAAATCACATGAATCTCTATGAGCAGTCATAATTACTGTGCTCATTTGTTTTATCAACTTCTAATTTGTGGGGTTTTATTGACTTTCTGCAGCCTACTTCTTTCATTGATCTTAATATGTCTGTCCATCTCTATTAAATCAAGCAACTCTTCTCTTAGATTATTTTCTTCTAAACTTAGGCCACATTCCTTGTTCTCCATTTCTTGCAAGCATTCTACAGAAAATTCCAGAGCATCTTCCTGTGCCACATTCTCTTCAATTTCATCCTGTGTCATCTGTACTGTTTCATATGGCAACTCACTGGCCTATCATTCCACAACATTGACTGCAACAGTTTCCACAGTTTCCTGTTCCTTCCTTTGCTGTGCAACTCCAACTGAACTTTTGTAGTGGTTTTCTGTGGAAGGCTCCAAAGTATCTTCATATGGCAACTGATCAGATGTTTTCTGCTCCACTGGCTTCTCCTTAATTTTGGGATCCATTGCTCTATCCTGCTGTGATGTTACCAGAGTTAGATTATCTATACTAGGTCCTTCACTTTGCAGGTAATCCATAACCTCAGTTTCCATTTCTTTAACTTCTGCATTAATAATCCTCTTTTCTACTTTTCTTCATCATTTTCTTATTTTTTGTATAGTAAATTTTTCCATGTCTGGATGCCTTTGCCTGTATTTCTCTTCAAATATCTTTGGTGCTGGTCTTTTTGTACTGATTAGTTTTGCTTTCTCTTTTGCATGGATATTGCACCATATTAAATCTCTTTTTCTTCCCATTGTCCATATTTCTTCTTCAGATGTCTCCTTATCCTCCTGTTTTTCCTTACTTGTGGGACTCGGTGTTCTTTCATGCTGTGATATAACCCATGTTAGACATTCTACACTAAATCCTTCACCTTGTAGGCATTCCATAACTTCAGCTTCTATTTTTTAACTTCTGCTTTACTAATCTGTTCTACATTCCCTCTTTGTTATCTTATTTTTAATATTGTGAAATCTTTCATATCTGGATGGCTTTGCCTGTATTTCTCTTCGAATATCTTTGGGTCTGCTTTTTTGTATTGATTAAGTTGGCTTTCTCATTTGCATAAATATTGCACCATATCAGATCTCTTTTTCCTTCCCATGTCCATATTTCTTTTTATACTTTTCAAAAATCTCTAGATTTTGTTCGTTATATTTTTGCACTTCCTCAGTCCCTTCTTTTTGTAAATGGCCCAAGGTTGTTTGGTCTTATAATGTTTTCATAAATCTGTTGTATTAATGAACACAATTTTTTTATTAACTGAAGCTTCTAACAGTTTTTCTTGCGCAAGTATTTTTCTTTACTCTAATTTCTCTCTTAATCTTTTTGCATATCTTCTGTCTGGAAATTCTGGGCTTCTTGCATAATAGTGGCAATATATAATGTCTATCATCTTAATGGCTCTTTTTTGCCCTATCAGTTTTTGTGATTTTCTTGGAATACTATTTCCTTCTACAACAGGGTGGCCATCCTCCTCCTAAGCTGGAATAGCTGCCCCTGAGCCTGAACTAGCCCCATTGTATGAATGTTTCTGTGTCTTGCAGATTCTACACTGTCATTTTTTCCAGTCCTAACACCAGTGTGCCTACCAGGATTAAGCCCTTTTTAGCCTGGGTTGCATATACCCAGATATGTTTTTTATTTGTTAACCTTCTTCTGTCCATGATATATGCTATATAAAATACATTCCATATATCAGTGTCGTCTTGGTGAGATTTTGTCAAAAACAGGTACCACCTCATGCAGGTAGTCACCAGACTTGAGGATGAATTCAGTTCCAGCAATATTACTCTCCTTTGCTTGCTGCTTTATCACCTCTCCATTTGGACCCCTGCATGGGGCTGAAGCTGTTTTTTGAAAGTAATTTTCCTCTTGTTGTTTAAACAATCAGTATCTAGCTTTCAGGACTAGTGTGTATTTGTGTGAAGTAAGATGGACTGCTTAACTGGACAGGTGTGATATGCACAAAGTAGCTATTGGTAGGGCAGTTTGTAGATTAAATGCATAGCTGTCTTCCATTGCTTGCTCATTTTTCTGGCTCTGCAGGAATAATGTGAAATGTGTGAAGCAACTTGAAATACTTTAATGTATGATAGCTATTTGTGTGGAGTAAAGCGGAGCTGCATTACATGGCCATCATCTTAACAGTCAGATGTCTGAGTTGTACACAGAAGTGGCTATGGCTGTTTGTTGAGGTTGGGGGAAATGCCCTTTTTTATTTGCTCTGTTTAAATCATCTTTCAAAGAATAAGACATGAAACCCATCACAGAGCATTCAAACCTTCAGATCTTCTGGGGGCATGAAGGGCCTCACACTCCAAGGCTGTATAACTAGATTTTAACACATGCTTACTAGTGGCCTTTGTTCTGAGCCCACCTATTCTAAAACCAGTCCTTTTCAGAGGAGTGCACAGGAAGTCATTATAGTTTGTGTGGGGGCTGCGGATTATGTCATTATTTCTTTAATTTTCTTCCCAAACCTCAGAGGTGTGCACATGTTACTACAACTTCTGTTGGATTGGGGACAGTGTAATCATTATTGCCTTAACTTTCCTCAGAAACATTAAAAGTGTGCACATAGAGTCCTGTAAAGGAGCAGTGTGCTTTCAGGGAATAACAAGATGTAAATATTACTATAGTAATTTTTTCACTTTTTTCATAATCAAGCATCCTATGCATGGCTATCTTTTCTGGGAGTGTAAGGAAACATGCTCTTTATATATACCTAAGAGAAACAGATTAAAATATGTTATATGCTGTTTGTTTTGTCCCAATTTAGCAGAGACATACAGAGACAGAAGCTGTATTGTGGGGGGTAAGGGTGAGGAAGCATGCATATTATATATGCAACAGCCACAACTTGAAATATACAGGAGTGCAGCCATTTGTGGCTTCATTTTTATCTCAGTCTTACACCAGAGGGGGATACATAGAAGAGGAGGAGGACAGAGAGACAGGTACTATTCCCAGATATGATTTATGTATCCTCACAAGCATTTGTATTCTGAGTTTATTGTGAACTTCTATTTTGTCAGTTTTGAGCATTAAGCCTTGGACACAATTTATTACTTCCTTAATAAAAATAAAGAATAAGATTGAATTTCCTTCCTTGTTATTTTTATCCAGGCTATCTCTGGAAAAAATGTTGGGAGAAAAGCTAGAAAGTGCACCTCCAAAGATCTAGACCTTGCATGGTATCCAGTGGCCTAATGCCCCCCCCCCCCGTACTTATTTCCTCCAAGTGTAGTCTTGGTCAGTTATGGTCTGTTGAAAGAAAGCAGGAAAAGCAAAGTAGAACTATAACACTGACATTCTTTCCTTAATCATGATTTTTGTTCAGGCTATCACTGTTTCAGAAGGTTGGAAAAAAGGTCAAAGTAATCCTCCACCATCTAGAACCTATACAAGTTCTGAGGTCCTAGGAAAAGTTTTATTCATAAAGTTAATGAGCCCTTGTGATGCTGGAGCAAAGATCTCTCAGCAGCTTTTGACATGGTTACTTATATATCCTAACTGATTACCTGTGGTTGTTCTGTTCCATGCATCCATAGTCCTTTGCCTATTACCACTAGGGCTGCACTGTATGAATTATGTTAGTCATTAGCTCATCTTCCTTTTACTTGCTGAGTCGTAGAATTCCACAGACCGTAGTTTTAGCAAAATTGTTTTTCAATATCTACATGCTTCCACGTATGTATGCCATCACTGGAAAAATATAAACTGTAATTGTAGTGCTTATACAGCCACCTGTAATTCTCTTTTTTTGGGAGTAAATGTCTGACTTTTTCATTCTTTTTAATGACTTTTCCATTCTTGAGGACTACTAGTATATCATTTTGTATGGGTAGGAGACAGCCTGGAGTTGGCTTCTACTACAATATGACATCTTAGAATACTTCTGGATAGCACATTAACATTTAGAGATGAGGTATGATCTGTGAAAAAGCCATTTTACTTTCGCTTAAGGAACATAATTGAACTGAATATTTACTGCTCTTATCTCAAAACAGTCTTTCGGGCTTTAGCATTTTCTCAACTGGATTACTATATATGCTTATATATTATGCTACAGGGCCAAGGGAGTTAAATGACCATACCTCCATGAGCAGTTTTTTGAAATTAAAATCCATTAGTTGAATAAATAATATATATATATATATATATATATATATATATATATATATATATATATATATATATATTATTTCTTCATTTTAATTGGAATGGATTAGAATTACATGATTACATGATGCATTAGTATTTGAAGCTGCATTGGTTAATACATGGTGTTTTATATTTTATTTGATCTCTCTCTCTCTCTCTCTCTCTATATATATATATATATATATATATATATATATATATATATATAAAATTTCAGTCTTGATCTAGTACTTTAAGGCAATTCCCCTTGTATTATTATTGTTTTTAATTAGTAATTGATTAAGAAGGTAAAGTGACATTTAGGGGTATGTTAGCTGCAGTTGTGGCTGCATTCATTGCTCTGATGAACTTGCCTTTTATTGGGATGAAAGTGCTCTTTTTTATTTTTTCTACAATAAACAGTGTTTTTACCATAGTTGGTGATTGTGGTTCATTCTATTCATTTTACCATAGCATTTGTTGAACTTACAAACATATTCCACATCTACATAGCTCTTTAGTGGTGGCTGAAGCTGCTGGTGCTTGTTTTTTCTGAATTTGTGCACTTATTTCCTGATTTTTTCCCCAGGAGAGAGCCAAGCAGCTACTATCATGTTATTCCTCTCTCTCTCTTTCTTTCTGAGCCAGCTCCCCCTGTAACTGAGTTGCTAATTAAATCTGGGCTAGCTTGTGTATAGACAGGGCATTGTCTATTTACACCATGGATATCCAGTATATGTTAAAGACATTGAAGCAAAGCAACCCAGCTTTACCATTTCCACAACCTGTCAGCATCTCAGAGAATATTATTATGTCTCTACTGGATAATTTATGCATGATTCACCTGGTGCTGTCCTAAGATATAGCTTAATGACCTAATCACATGAAAAGTATGTAATTCCCCTACAGCCTACACTAGAGAAGACATACTGAGATTAAATAATGGAGGTGTAGTTTAAAAATACTCTATATGCAACAATTAGTGCATGACTCTCCACGGTCAAGTGATATGGTTTGACCATTAAGATTATGGGATTTCATTAAGCTTATGTATAATTAATTATGACCCATTACCCTTATATGTATGTGCTGTCCAATCCCCCATTGCCCCTTTTCAATCTAAGATACAGAAAAAATATCCTGTTTTCAAGGATATCGATATCCCTTAAATAAAGGAAACATATCCTTGTGAACAAGAAACATCATTTATCTGCTATTGATGTGTACACCTAATTCCTGTAGCATAGCTCCAGGTTTGGTTCATACATTATACTTTGCAGCAAGAAGGCACTTACGGCTCTTCCTTTTGTTGTAAGAAAAACTCCCATATTCTGATAATTTTTTTAGTATAACATCTTTGGGGTGAAATAAATCATTATAGCACAACTTCATTAAAGCAGTGTATCTAAGACACAGTATATGTTTTCAAGAACTCTTATAGCATAATCTACACGTTCTGTGTAACTCAGTAACAATCTCAGTTCACATTCCTATTGATATACCAGTGACCAGTTCAAAATATTTGTCACTGTCTAGTGAATGTTTAAAAAGCAAGTTGTAATCTATTACTTATTAGCTATTAAGTTCTATGTAATTCCAATATTTTTAATAACAACAACATTATTTATCCTAACTACAATGTCCTTCATCACATTTTTGATGGCAAACAGTATTTAATGAAGAATTGTTTTGCATTTGTTATGCAGATCCGGATTAACTAAGGGACAGGAAGGACTAGCAGTGCATATAGTTAAATCAAACCCTAAACTATAGCATGACATTTAGATTTTCATCCCCTGAGCCTAGTGCCATTTTCTCCAAATCACACCATCTGAATTTATGTATACTGTGTCTTTCATTATTCATACAATATAATGCCATGGCATTGTTTTTATTATGATGGCTGATCAGTCCCAGATGTTCTCCAAATTTGTACTTTTTAAATTCCTTAATGTTTCCTAACTTTAAAGAAACCACATGTGCATTCTGCTAAATAGATTGCAGATGGTTAAGCACAATTAATAAAGTTTTTATTATTATATGCAACCTCTGTGTTTCTTGTGGTGAACAGGCTTCCTCTTTTAATAAACTTGAACTCTTAAATCTGCTACAAGGAATATTTCCTAACAACAAAGAAAAAGATGATTATGTTGATTCGGTAAACTCTTGGTCATTTTCTGACAGGTACTGACC